>NC_069499.1:21183325-21360825 GCF_027579735.1 Bombina bombina | reverse complement strand
GCACAGGCATAAGAGGACTAAACCGAAATAAAAGGACGACTGCGTAGGAACAAATGCAGGGCTAGATTACAAGTGGTGCGCTAACTGTTGAGCGGGAGCAATATGAGGGTATATCACGGCTCATATTACAAGTTGAAAGGAAACGCGTTCGCTTGAGCGAAATTACATTTGACGTGTATCGGGACAGGGTGACTATAGAGCTCTGGTTAACTGTGACGCTCAACTAAAAAAATTGCACAAAACACATAACAAATACAATGTACAGTATAGTTACACTCATAATAAGACCGTCTAATAAAATGTAATAAAAACATATTGCATAAAAGTAATAAGAGCTCAACCATACAAGGTCTCAGGTATTAGAAAAAATAAAGTTTTTTTGTGATTCAGAAAAAACAAACCATTTTATATATTTTCCAATTTATTCCTATTATCAAATTTGCTTTGTTCCCACGATATTCTTTGTTGAAGAGATACCTAGGTAGGCATCTGAAGCACTACATGAAAGAAACATTTTGGATTTCATATCCCTTTAACATAGAGATACATACTAGGGATGGGAGAATGTTTTACAACATTAGAAAAATGAAACAAATTTTGACACATTCGTTTGTTTGTTTTGAATTTCTAATGGCCTAGATTTAGAGTTTGGCGGTAGCCGTGAAAACCAGCGTTAGAGGCTCCTAACGCTGGTTTTAGGCTACCGCCGGTATTTGGAGTCACTGAAAAAAGGGTCTAACGCTCACTTTTCAGCCGCGACTTTTCCATACCGCAGATCCCCTTACGTCAATTGCGTATCCTATCTTTTCAATGGGATCTTCCTAACGCCGGTATTTAGAGTCGTTTCTGAAGTGAGCATTAGAGCTCTAACAACAAAACTCCAGCCGCAGAAAAAAAGCAGGAGTTAAGAGCTTTCTGGGCTAACGCCGGTTCATAAAGCTCTTAACTACTGTGCTCTAAAGTACACTAACACCCATAAACTACCTATGTACCCCTAAACTGAGGTCCCCCCACATCGCCGCAACTCGATTAAATTTTTTTAACCCCTAATCTGCCGACCGCCACCTACGTTATACTTATGTACCCCTAATCTGCTGCCCCTAACCCCGCTGACCCCTGTATTATATTTATTAACCCCTAACCTGCCCCCCACAACGTCTCCGCCAGCTACTTACAATAATTAACCCCTAATCTGCCGACCGCAAAGCGCCGCCACCTACATTATAGCTATGTACCCCTAATCTGCTGCCCCTAACACCGCCGACCCCTATATTATATTTATTAACCCCTAATCTGCCCCCCTCAACGTCGCCGACACCTGCCTACACTTATTAACCCCTAATCTGCCGAGCGGACCGCACCGCTACTATAATAAAGTTATTAACCCCTAATCCGCCTCACTAACCCTATAATAAATAGTATTAACCCCTAATCTGCCCTCCCTAACATCGCCGACACCTAACTTCAATGATTAACCCCTAATCTGACGACCGGAGCTCACCGCTACTATAATAAATGGATTAACCCCTAAAGCTAAGTCTAACCCTAACACTAACACCCCCCTAAGTTAAATATAATTTACATCTAACGAAATTAATTAACTCTTATTAAATAAATTATTCCTATTTAAAGATAAATACTTACCTGTAAAATAAATCCTAATATAGCTACAATATAAATTATAATTACATTGTAGCTATTTTAGGATTAATATTTATTTTACAGGCAACTTTGTAATTATTTTAACAAGGTACAATAGCTATTAAATAGTTAAGAACTATTTAATAGTTACCTAGTTAAAATAATAACAAAATTACCTGTAAAATAAATCCTAACCTAAGTTATAATTAAACCTAACACTACCCTATCAATAAATTAATTAAATAAAATACCTACAATTACCTACAATAAAACCTAACACTACACTATCAATAAATTAATTAAATACAATTCCTACAAATAACTACAATTACATAAACTAACTAAAGTACAAAAAATAAAAAAGAACTAAGTTACAAAAAATAAAAAAATATTTACAAACATAAGAAAATTATTACAACAATTTTAAACTAATTACACCTACTCTAAGCCCCCTAATAAAATAACAAAGACCCCCAAAATAAAAAAATGCCCTACCCTATTCTAAATTAATAGAGTTAAAAGCTCTTTTACCTTACCAGCCCTGAACAGGGCCCTTTGCAGGGCATGCCCCAAGAAAATCAGCTCTTTTGCCTGTAAAAAAAACATACAATACCCCCCCCCCCCAACATTACAACCCACCACCCACATACCCCTAATCTAACCCAAACCCCCCTTAAATAAACCTAACACTAAGCCCCTGAAGATCTTCCTACCTTGTCTTCACCTCAACAGGTATCACCGATCCGTCCTGGCATCCGGTGCTGAAGAGGTCCAGAAGAGGCTCCAAAGTCTTCCTCCTATCCGGCAAGAAGAGGACATCCGGACCGGCAAACATCTTCATCCAAGCGGCATCTTCGATCTTCTTCCATCCGGTGCGGAGCGGGTCCATGTTGAAGCAGCCGACGCGGATCCATCCTCTTCTTTCTGCGTCTCCCGACGAATGACGGTTCCTTTAAGGGACGTCATCCAAGATGGCGTCCCTCGAATTCCGATTGGCTGATAGGATTCTATCAGCCAATCGGAATTAAGGTAGGAATATTCTGATTGGCTGATGAAATCAGCCAATCAGAATCAAGTTCAATCCGATTGGCTGATCCAATCAGCCAATCAGATTGAGCTCGCATTCTATTGGCTGTTCCGATCAGCCAATAGAATGCGAGCTCAATCTGATTGGCTGATTGGATCAGCCAATCGGATTGAACTTGATTCTGATTGGCTGATTTCATCAGCCAATCAGAATATTCCTACCTTAATTCCGATTGGCTGATAGAATCCTATCAGCCAATCGGAATTCGAGGGACGCCATCTTGGATGACGTCCCTTAAAGGAACCGTCATTCGTCGGGAGATGCAGAAAGAAGAGGATGGATCCGCGTCGGCTGCTTCAACATGGACTTGCTCCGCACCGGATGGAAGAAGATCGAAGATGCCTCTTGGATGAAGATGTTTGCCGGTCCGGATGTCCTCTTCTTGCCGGATAGGAGGAAGACTTTGGAGCCTCTTCTGGACCTCTTCAGCACCGGATGCCAGGACGGATCGGTGATACCTGTTGAGGTGAAGACAAGGTAGGAAGATCTTCAGGGGCTTAGTGTTAGGTTTATTTAAGGGGGGTTTGGGTTAGATTAGGGGTATGTGGGTGGTGGGTTGTAATGTTGGGGGGGGGGGTATTGTATGTTTTTTTTACAGGCAAAAGAGCTGATTTTCTTGGGGCATGCCCTGCAAAGGGCCCTGTTCAGGGCTGGTAAGGTAAAAGAGCTTTTAACTCTATTAATTTAGAATAGGGTAGGGCATTTTTTTATTTTGGGGGTCTTTGTTATTTTATTAGGGGGCTTAGAGTAGGTGTAATTAGTTTAAAATTGTTGTAATATTTTTCTTATGTTTGTAAATATTTTTTTATTTTTTGTAACTTAGTTCTTTTTTATTTTTTGTAATTTAGTTAGTTTATGTAATTGTAGTTATTTGTAGGAATTGTATTTAATTTATTTATTGATAGTGTAGTGTTAGGTTTTATTGTAGATAATTGTAGGTATTTTATTTAATTAATTTATTGATAGGGTAGTGTTAGGTTTAATTATAACTTAGGTTAGGATTTATTTTACAGGTAATTTTGTTATTATTTTAACTAGGTAACTATTAAATAGTTCTTAACTATTTAATAGCTATTGTACCTTGTTAAAATAATTACAAAGTTGCCTGTAAAATAAATATTAATCCTAAAATAGCTACAATGTAATTATAATTTATATTGTAGCTATATTAGGATTTATTTTACAGGTAAGTATTTATCTTTAAATAGGAATAATTTATTTAATAAGAGTTAATTAATTTCGTTAGATGTAAATTATATTTAACTTAGGGGGGTGTTAGTGTTAGGGTTAGACTTAGCTTTAGGGGTTAATCCATTTATTATAGTAGCGGTGAGCTCCGGTTGTCAGATTAGGGGTTAATAATTGAAGTTAGGTGTCGGCGATGTTAGGGAGGGCAGATTAGGGGTTAATACTATTTATGATAGGGTTAGTGAGGCGGATTAGGGGTTAATAACTTTATTATAGTAGCGCTCAGGTCCGCTCGGCAGATTAGGGGTTAATAAGTGTAGGCAGGTGTCGGCGACGTTGAGGGGGGCAGATTAGGGGTTAATAAATATAATATAGGGGTCGGCGGTGTTAGGGGCAGCAGATTAGGGGTACATAAGGATAACGTAGGTGGCGGCGCTTTGCGGTCGGCAGATTAGGGGTTAATTATTGTAAGTAGCTGGCGGCGACGTTGAGGGGGGCAGGTTAGGGGTTAATAAATATAATATAGGGGTCGGCGGTGTTAGGGGCAGCAGATTAGGGGTACATAGGGATAATGTAAGTTGCGGCGGTTTACGGAGCGGAAGATTAGGGGTTAATAATATAATGCAGGGGTCAGCGATAGCGGGGGCGGAAGATTAGGGGTTAATAAGTGTAAGGTTAGGGGTGTTTAGACTCGGGGTACATGTTAGAGTGTTAGGTGCAGACGTAGGAAGTGTTTCCCCATAGGAAACAATGGGGCTGCGTTAGGAGCTGAACGCTGCTTTTTTGCAGGTGTTAGGTTTTTATTCAGCTCAAACAGCCCCATTGTTTCCTATGGGAAAATCGCGCACGAGCACGTTTTTGAGGCTGGCCGCGTCCGTAAGCAACTCTGGTATCGAGAGTTGCATTTGCGGTAAAAATGCTCTACGCTCCTTTTTTGGAGCCTAACGCAGCATTTTTTTGGACTCTCGATACCAGAGTTAAATTTATGGTGCAGCCAGAAAAAAGCCCGCGTAGCGTTAACAACCCATCTACCGCCAAACTCCAAATCTAAGCCAATGTTTGCACAACATTCTAACATTTGTTTAATATAATAGTATTTCTAATGCTCGCTTTAATGTGAGCTGCTGTGAAGATTAAAAGGTAAGTTTTTTTGTCACGAGTGAAATGTAAATTTTGATGAATTAAAGTGCCCCTGTTTTTAATCAAACTTTTAAAAACCGGGCACTTTAGCATCAAAATTTACATTCACTTTAAATGTAATATTAGAATTATACAATGCAGTATTCTAAAAATAGAAACATTCTATATATTTGTATCTATTATGTATCAATTTACTAAATTCCCTACCACATGAACTATTGAACGTCTGACGGTCTGAATAGTATTCGTTATATCAAATGTTACATTCTACATTTCGAATTTGGATATTTGATCTAATTATGAACATTCGAAAAATGGAAATAACATTCAATTACCAAATTTGAATGTATTTTTATTCTTCAACATTCGATTGTCCAAAACAAATGCCCACAGGACTATACATTCTACCAAATCAATTACACTTTCAGGACATATGCCCATCCCTATTGCATTGTATTGATCCATTCATATGAATCTTATCTTTAAACTAAATATGGTAGTGTTTCACAAGGGGAACCAGCGCTTGTACAAAAAGGTTACCCCTGTGAAGTTATTATATGCCCATTTGTGATTATGCATGAGATGTAGAATCATCTAAATTCACAGAGTGGCAATGAGGTTGGTTAACACTAGCAACATAAACATATACTTATGTATTATATGTGTACACACAGAGTTGTAGAGAAAGCATGCTTATGGAGTTGATATAAATGCAGCTGAATAGCGTACAGCTATCAAAAGCCTTTTAGATAAGTAATGGATATGCAATTCAGAGGCGGTATAACAAATAATACAAGCAGAGATAGAGATATGGCGTCTGTAAGCAGGAGGACTGGAGCCACAGAGACACAGGAAGAAGCGGCGGGCAATAGCTGATGACGTAACTGCTCTAGGCAACTGCAGACTCAGCTGTCAGCAAGGAAATAGATCACTGACACGGAGCTTTGGTTTCCCTGCTAGCGAGCAGGAACGGAGGATTCCGGTAGAGGAATATTTCAACAAGGGTTGTCACAGGTAAGTGGAAGGTACTTACTGAGGCAAGCGTATGAGAGGTTCAGAGAACTGAAGAAATCTCAATCAACCAGCAATGTAGCTAGGGAGGAGTTAGAATATATAGCTGGTTGATTGAGGGGGTTGGTCTGTGTAGTTTTAACCCTTACAGAGCCCCCCACATAAGGAACCACAGCGAGGTTCAAGGCCTGGGTCGATCAGGGCAACGCCTGTGGAACAAAGATACCAGTCTAGGTGCCGACAGGTTGGAAGCAGGTTCCCACGTATCATCCTGATGGTCAAATCCTTTCCAATGAACCAAATAGAACAAAACACCTCTCCTGTAACGAGAGTCCAAAATACTGTGTACCTCGTACTGTTCATCTGGATCAGGAACAACAAGAGTGTCCGGAGGAGCAGAACCAGTAATGGGTGAAGTACAGAGTTTGACCAAAGAGATGTGAAATGTCGGGTGTATCCTAAAAGCGGAGGGCAGCTGTAGGGTAACAGTGACCGGATTCGGGATCCTCAGAATCCGATAAGGACCAACATAGAGCTTGCCTAGTTTCCTACATGGGTAGGAATTCTTGAGGTTTTTTGTGGATAGGGAATCTTGAGGTTTTTTGTGGAAAGCCAGGCGTACTGCCCGACAGCATATGGAGCAATAGGACGATGGTGAAGGTTATAGAACCTTCATTGTGAGGCCTGAGCATGCAGTATATTATCCCGAACTGTAGAGAAGGCAGCTGAGATGTCGTTCATAAGATCGTTAACCTGAGGACATGGTGTCTCGACTCTGGGTAGGAGAGTAAACGGTGGGTGGAGGCCATAATTCACAAAAAATGGACTATAACCAGTGGTAGAACTCTTGGAGTTGTTATATGCAAACTCAGCCAAGGGTAGAAATGTAGCCCATGAATCCTGTTGATGGGAGCAGTAGCAACGCAGGTATTGCTCCAGCCACTGATTTACCCTCTCAGTTTGCCCGTTCGTCTGGGGGTGGTATGAGGTGCTGAGTTTCTGTTCGATATGAAGAGCTTTACAAAGACTTCGCCAGAATCTGGACGTGAACTGAGATCCGCGGTCACTAAGGAACACCTTGGGAACACCATGTAATCGGATAACATTCTGGAGGATCAGATCAGAGGTTTGTTTCGAGGTAGGTAAAGATGCAGAAGGAATAAAATGAGCCATCTTTGAAAAGAGGTCCACGACTACAAGAATAGTCGTAAAACCATTTGACAGTGGAAGATCCACTATAAAATCCATTGAGATAACCTCCCATGGAGTATGGGGAGCAGGGAATGGTTGTAGAAGCCCAACTGGAAGTTGCCTGGAATGTTTAGATGTTGCACATATGGTGCAATGAGAAAGGAAATCTTTCAAATCACGGAGCATGGAAGGCCACCAGTAAGAACGTTTAAGGAGTTCCAAAGTCTTTTCCCTGCCCATGTGTCCTGCGAGGGGTGAGTCATGTACAGTATTGAGAATGGTAGATCTGAATGATGGAGGTATATATAATTTGTCATCCCTGTAGAACAGACCATCTGATTTCCTGATGATATCTGAAAGAGGTTTAGAGGTATCAGTCCGTATCGCTTTTCTGAATTCTGAACTGACTTCTGTGAGCAGACCCAAAAAACAGTGTTTAGGAATTATGGTGGTTGGTAAGTTTTCTGGGACTGTTTTTTGTTCTTGTCTGGAAAGGGCATCGGCTTTACCGTTTTCATACCTGGTCTGTAGGTGATGACAAACTGAAAACATGAGAAATATAAGCTCCAACGGAGTTGCCTAGAAGATAGAGTGCGGTTAGATTGTAAATATTGGAGATTTTTGTGGTCTATGTATATGACTGTGGGATGCGTAGAGCCCTCAAGCAAATGTCGCCAGTGGTCAAAAGAACTCTTGATTGCAAGCAATTCCTTCTCCCCGACCGGGTAATTCAATTCTGCTGGCTGCATGAGTCTTGAGAAGTATGCCACGGGATGTAGGGGGTCTTTAAAGGATTTCCTCTGTGAAAGTATCCCAGCAATGGCAAAATCAGAAGCATCCACCTCTAATATGAACTGTTTGTCCATATCATGATATTGTAAGATGGGAGCAGTGGTAAATTTCATTTTCAGGAGATCAAACACGTTTTGAGCTTCAGTTGTCCATTTAAAGGTTTGATTCAGTTTGGTAAGATCAGTTAAGGGTTTAGTGATAGCTGCAAACCCAGGAATGAATTTCCTGTAGAAATTAGAAAAACCTAAGAAGCGCTGTACTTCTTTCTTATTGTGAGGCTCAGGCCAATTCTGGATGGCTTGTACTTTGTCATTTTGCATCTTAATGCCTAGAGGGGATATTACATATCCTAAAAATGCTATCTCAGTGGACTCAAAAATACATTTTTCGAGTTTGGCATATAGGTTATTTTTTCTTAACCTGGTAAGGACCTCCTTTACATGTTGTCTATGCTGTTCAAGGTTTTGAGAATAAATTAAGATGTCGTCAAGATAAACGACAATGAAAACATCCAAGATATCCCTGAAAAGGTCATTAATAAGACACTGGAATGTAGCTGGAGCATTTCAGAGTCCGAATGGCATCACTGTATATTCAAACAGACCGTATCTGGTCCGGAATGCAGTGAGCCATTCGTCTCCAGCCCTCATTCGTATTAGATTGTAGGCACCCCGGAGATCCAATTTTGTGAATACGGTAGCGCCCCTCAATCTTTCTATTAATTCAGGGATGAGGGGGAGAGGATACCTGTTCTTACGTGTAAGCTTGTTAAGCTCCCTATAGTATATAATGGGCCTTAAAGACCCATCTTTGTTAGTCACAAAAAATATGCCAGCCCCTGCGGGTGACGTACTGGGTCTAATAAACCCTTTCCTAAGATTCTCATCTATATATGCCTTGAGATGTTCCAATTCAGGCTTGGAAAGAGGGTATATGTGACCAAAAGGGATTGAAACCCCTGGGAGTAAATCAATCGGGCAATCGTAGGCCCTATGAGGCGGTAGAGATTCTGCATCTTTTTTGTTAAAAACATCAGAAAACTCAGAGTAGTGTGGGGGTAAATTGGAATCACTCATTTGTAAGAGTGTGAGGTTGTCATTATTCTGGCCCTTAAGATGACAAGTAGGGAAAGTAAGGCTACGATCCACCCAGTTTATATGTGGTTTATGTGATGCAAGCCAGTCTATACCAAGTATAATATTGAACATAGGTGAAGAAATTACATCGAAAGAGAGCGAGTCAGTTGAATGTGTATTGAATATTACCTGGAGGGGAATGGTTTGATGTGTGACTGGCCCAGACGACAATAAAGAACCATCAATGACCTTCACTGAGACCGGATTATGCTTAGACAAAACTGGAATTTTATTTTTATTCACAAAACCAAGGTCAACAAAATTCCTACAAGATCCAGTATCCACTATGGCTTCAGTAGTGATCCTGGAGTGGTCCCACTGTAAGATAAGAGGGATGGTTATGTAAGTAGTGTTAATAGTTTTAGTAAGTAGGCTTACTGAGGAGTGTAAACACCTACCCTTCTTAGTCTTCAGTAAGACTGGGCAGTCTTTAACTTCATGTGAAGGAGAGGCACAGTACATGCAAAGGCACATTTGTTTTCTCCTGGATCTCTCCTGGGGAGTCAAAGGTCCCTTTAAGACTCCTATATCCATGGGTTGTGGATGTTCTTTAGTAGAGTATGATGGGGTTGCAACATAAGCTTTTGATGTACTAGCCCGCTCCAATCGCCTTTCCCTTAGATGTCTGTCTATATTGATGGTAAGGGTAAAAAAGTCCTCTAGAGTATCAGGTATTCCTGTGCGTGATAATTCGTCTTTGATTTCATCCATTAAGCCCAATCTAAACTGAGTCTTTAGAGAGACTTCATTCCATTCTGAGTCTCTAGCGAATATTTTAAATTGGGTAATGTAGGTCTCCACAGGATTTTTCCTCTGTTTTAGAGATCTTAATGCATTTTCTGCAGACATCTGCCTGAATGGATCATCATATAAGGCAGACATCTGAGTGAAAAAAGCAGTAAGAGATCCTAGAATAGAATCCTCTCGCTCATAAAATGTATCTGCCCAGGCCCTAGGTTCCCCTCTAAGATAGGAAATTACTGTAAGTACTCTAGATCTCTCTGATGGATAGGTCCTGGGTTTCATCTCAAATAAGAGCATACAGGAGTTTTTAAATTCCCTAAACTGGGTACGGTCTCCTGAGAATTTCTCTGGAGAGGAAACCAAAGGCTCAGGGTGTATTTCTGAGGAGGGAGGTTTAGGGGCTAGAACTTCCCTTAAACAAGCTTTTAAAGCTTGATTTTCAATCTGCAGTTCATGGAATGAATTAGATAAAACATCCATTCTGTCTGTTAATGCTTGTATCCTGTTACAAACAGCTTCTTGATCCATAGTAACCACTTAACTAGGAAAGCAAAAAATAAGAACAATCTTATGTAAGCAACACAAGGTCTTATTTACATTTTTGGCTGGTTGATTATGTATTGATCCATTCATATGAATCTTATCTTTAAACTAAATATGGTAGTGTTTCACAAGGGGAACCAGCGCTTGTACAAAAAGGTTACCCCTGTGAAGTTATTATATGCCCATTTGTGATTATGCATGAGATGTAGAATCATCTAAATTCACAGAGTGGCAATGAGGTTGGTTAACACTAGCAACATAAACATATACTTATGTATTATATGTGTACACACAGAGTTGTAGAGAAAGCATGCTTATGGAGTTGATATAAATGCAGCTGAATAGCGTACAGCTATCAAAAGCCTTTTAGATAAGTAATGGATATGCAGTTCAGAGGCGGTATAACAAATAATACAAGCGGAGATAGAGATATGGTTAATTCAAACCTTAGTCCGTTTTGTACCCGGCGTCTGTAAGCAGGAGGACTGGAGCCACAGAGACACAGGAAGAAGCGGCGGGCAATAGCTGATGACGTAACCGCTCTAGGCAACTGCGGTCTCAGCTGTCAGCAAGGAAATAGATCACTGACACGGAGCTTTGGTTTCCCTGCTAGCGAGCAGGAATGGAGGATTCCGGTAGAGGAATATTTCAACAAGGGTTGTCACAGGTAAGTGGAAGGTACTTACTGAGGCAAGCGTATGAGAGGTTCAGAGAACTGAAGAAATCTCAATCAACCAGCAATGTAGCTAGGGAGGAGTTAGAATATATAGCTGGTTGATTGAGGGGGTTGGTCTGTGTAGTTTTAACCCTTACATGCATACACGTCTAAATATCTATATCTATGTATATGCATTGGAGCCCTTTGCAGTCAAGTAGCTGAAAATATGAATAATCATATTTATGCAATACTCATATTTAATAAAATGTTATACTGTGTATTTACTGTAAATATTTCATATTCCCATGTTCTTCACATAAGGGAATATGCTCTAATTATTTTTAAATAGATATTCCTAAAAAAAAAATTGGTGGTTCAAGTGAACAGAGGCACTTTCCGTGTGGTCAAAAGTAAGTGCTTTATTTCAATCACATTTGAATAAACGTTTTCGGGCTGTGATGTCCGTCATCAGACTCCTGTGATTACAACAGTGTAAAAGTGTGATTACCTGACAGGGGCCTAAATAGCCCACGAGCTGTCCTGGACGCCACCGGCCCCTCCGCTGCCGCACCGGAATACCGGAAGTGACGCGTGAGCGTCTGACATCAATCATGACGTCGGTTACAGTAGCGCCCGGGCTGCTCCTGAAAGGCAAAAAATAATAGTGATAATAACTTGGCAAACAGTGCATACAATAATGATTACTGTCAATAACATATAGTATATACATTAATAAGTGGCAAATCATGTAAAGTTAAAAGTGAAATATATCTCATATATATTAGATAATGTGCAGTTACTCTGGTGTAGTGAGTAATGTGAATAATTAAGGAAGGGGGGGTTTAGTTAAAATATGGTCTATAGGGAGGTTATTATAGCTAATATTGTATAATTTCATATTCAGCAAATGTTCTAATGTATTGGTCTTGGACATTATGGTTATGGTCACATAGGAGGGGAACAAGTGCCTTTTAATCACTTTTAATCAATTATGGATAGTATAATTTAGAAGAACTGTGGATAATCATTTGTAAAGACCATAGACATCTATATGGTCAAAGTGTTTACAGTAATCTATAGATTAAAACTGATATCAGAATAAGAACAAGGATAACATGGCTACAGATAGCTTCGCCAATCAAGGTGGGTATTTAAACCCCCTGGTGTTAGAGTACCCAATTCAAAGGTCCATTTTGCTTCTAATTGTAGCAATCTTCACCCCCTATCACCTCCTCTAGGGGAGGGGGGTACATGGTCAATGAGGGTATATTTTAAGTCCTTGACAGTATGGCCTGCCTGTACAAAATGTCGAGCGACTGGTTGCTCTGATGTCCCCTTCTCGACAGCTGTCCGTATCGATGACCTATGATCTTAGATCACAGGATGGGATCTTAGATCACAGGATGGGACTGCCACAAAAGAAGCAACGAAACCCAGAATGACCTTTATAACAACTTATACACAGGACAAACAAAATCTGGTAACCAGCTTACATAAGAATTGGGACATTCTGAGTACCGATACCACACTCCCGTTCAGGCATCTAGCACCTCCAAGGATAGGCTATAAAGGGGCAAAATCCCTCAAAGATTACCTTGTACATACAGACCCAGTACATAACTATGATAAGAGAACTTGGCTTCATAAAAACAAAAAGGCAGGTTGCTTTAGATGTCTGGGATGCACTACCTGCAGTGCATTAATCACGGGAACCTACTTTACGCATCCCTACAAGAAGAAAAAATATAATCACAAACATCGGATGACATGCACCACTACCCATGTAGTTTATCTTCTGCACTGTGTGTGTGGCATATTCTATGTAGGGAAAACAGAAGATGATCTGCGGACCAGAATGGCCAATCATAGGTCATCGATACGGACAGCTGTCGAGAAGGGGACATCAGAGCAACCAGTCGCTCGACATTTTGTACAGGCAGGCCATACGGTCAAGGACTTAAAATATACCCTCATTGACCATGTACCCCCCTCCCCTAGAGGAGGTGATAGGGGGCGAAGATTGCTACAATTAGAAGCAAAATGGACCTTTGAATTGGGTACTCTAACACCAAATGTGATTGAAATAAAGCACTTACTTTTGACCCCACGGAGAGTGCCTCTGTTCACTTGAACCACCAATTTTTGTTAAATACTTTGGGAGCATCCCGACATTGACAACAAATAGCGAGTGCTGGTATCTTTGGATATATATATATATATATATATATATATATATATATATATTTATATATATATATATATATATATATATATATATGAATATATCTATACCTATATACAATCATCTATATATATCGGTGTAGATATATATTTTTTTTTACCAAAATACAATCATAAATATATAGAAATATGTATGTAAGAATAAATAGAATATGTTCTGCTATTTGAAGAACATTAGAATGTGAAATATTAATATTTCATGTCATGTTAGCGCACTTTGGTCAAAACCGATCGGGTGTTATTATTTCCCCCACTTTTTCCACTCCGTTAAAGTTTATAGGGGAATACGTCTCGTCAGGTTAGCGCTTGTGCAAAAAAAATTACATTCAACTTGTAATATCTGCGCTAACCGTCTCACACAAAAAATCTTGTAATCTAATGAGCTATTCTTATAAAAAGCAGTACGTTTCACTTCACAAACGTGGAGCCTCCTCTCTAGCACAAAATTACATCTGTTATTGACAAAAGATATTATGGATTATTGCTACTGATATGTTCTATCACTAAAGTTGTACAATTAGATTTTTAAATACAAAAATCTCTAGACATAACTGTTCTGATTTACTGGCATGTTCTAAAAGCACTATAAACTGCCACTCTACCAAGTGTTAACCAAATCTGTTCATTCATTGTGACTGTAACTGTTTTAAATAATCTCTGATTGAGCCAAATGAAGTTTACCTCCTGACACACTACTGATTTCACACACTCTGAAATGATACTGTTTATATTTTTATTCCACAACTATGAGGAAAAGTGTATATAAGCACCTGAAAACTGTCATTTATAATGACACTCCATCAGTCCCCCCAATATTTACCAAGCAAAAAGTTATAGGCATTTCTGCAGAACCAAGTTGTTGAGTGTCTGACAACAAGAGTGGAAAAGAACAGTCAACTGATGCAAAATTCCATATCTGTGTTTGCACAAGTGGAGGTGATCAGCCCTTTGATTAACCAAGCCCCTCCCCTTTCTGTTATGACTCTGCCCTGTGGTTAGGTTAGCCCCACCCCTTAACGTTCTGACTCTGCTCTTTGGTTAACCTAGCTCCTCCCCTTACTGTTCTGACTCTGTCCTTTGATTAGCCTAGCCCTACGCTTTAACATTCTGACTCTGCCTATTGGTTTGCCTAGCCCCACCCCCTAAACATTCTGACTCTGCTCTTTGGTTAACCTAGCCACTCTCCTTACTGTTCTGACTCTGTCCTTTGATTAGCCTAGCCCCACCCCTTAACATTCTGACTGCCCTTTGGTTAACCTAGCCCCTCACCTTACTGTTCTGACTCTGTTCTTTGATTAGCCTAGCCCCACCCCTTAACATTCTGACTGCCCTTTGGTTAACCTAGCCCCTCCCCTTACTGTTCTGACTCTGTCCTTTGATTAGGCTATCCCCACCCTTAACGTTCTGACTCTGCTCTTTGGTTAACCTAGCCCCTCCCCTTCCTGTTCTTATCCAGCCCTTTGACTGAACTAGCTCCTTCTTAAGACTATAAAGGGACATGAAATGCAATTTTTAATTCATGATTCAGATAGAGCATTTTATTTTAGATAACTTTCAAATGTACTTATTTTTATCTAATTTGCTTAATTCTCTTGGTATAATTTGTTAAAAAAAAAAAGCATAGCTAAATAGGCTCAGGATCTTTTTGGGAGGCAGCTTTTGATTGGTGGCTACACATATATGCCTCTTGTCATTGGCTTACCAATGTGTTCAGCTAGCTCCCAGTAGTGCATTGCTGCTCCTTCAACAAAGGATACCAAAATAATGAATCAAAACTAATAATATAAGTAAATTGGAAAGGTGTTTACAAATCGATACTCTATCTGAATCATGCAAAAAATTGGTTTTATGTTCATTATAAAAAGCTCTGTCCAGGAACTCCCAGATCACAGGTTCTCAATCCTCCAGTCTAAGATACCTTGACCCCTCCCCGCCTGCTGCTTAGATAACCCCTCTCAGTGACTAGACATACACTGCCCTTTTAATCATCTGAACCATCCCCGATCCAGAAGACACAGATTCTTCAGACTCCTACCTCAGAGCACTTGTTCCCTCCCCTTGATCATACAGTCTCTGCCTTAATCTATTGCAGCCACTACCCCTCACCACCCATCCCTAATGTCTAGTCAAGGTTAGGATGAGGCTTGGAAGCTAGTTTAAGGGGCACAGGGTAAAACTGATTTGATATAATTGTCTGTCGGGTAATATATTTATATAATGTAATTGTAGGCAACTTAAAGGGATGGAAAAGTCCAAATTAATCCTTCATGATTCAGATAGGGCATGCCATTTTAAACAACTTTCTAATTTACTTTTATCATCACATTTGCTTTGTTCTCTTGTTATTCTTAGTTGAAGAATAATACTAGGTAGGTTCGTATGCTAATTTCTAAGCCCTTGAAGGCTGTCTCTAATTTGAATGCATTTGACAGTTTTTCACAGCTAGAGGGTGTTAGTTCATGTGTTTTATATAGATAACATTGTGCTCATGCACAAGAAGTTATTTAAGAGTCAACAATACTTGCCTGAAGTGCAAGTCTGTCAAAAGATCTGAGATAAGGAGGCAGTCAGCAGAAGCTTAGATACAAGGTAATTACAGCGGTAAAAAACATAATTTATGTAAGAACTTGCCTGATAAATTCATTTCTTTCATATTAGCAAGAGTCCATGAGCTAGTGACGTATGGGATATACATTCCTACCAGGAGGGGCAAAGTTTCCCAAACCTCAAAATGCCTATAAATACACCCCTCACCACACCCACAAATCAGTTTAACGAATAGCCAAGAAGTGGGGTGATAAGAAAAAAAGTGCGAAAGCATAAAAAATAAGGAATTGGAATAATTGTGCTTTATATAAAAAAATCATAACCACCACAAAAAAAGGGTGGGCCTCATGGACTCTTGCTAATATGAAAGAAATTAATTTATCAGGTAAGTTCTTACATAAATTATGTTTTCTTTCATGTAATTAGCAAGAGTCCATGAGCTAGTGACTTATGGGATAATGAATACCCAAGATGTGGATCTTCCACGCAAGAGTCACTAGAGAGGGAGGGATAAAATAAAGACAGCCAATTCCGCTGAAAAATAATCCACACCCAAAACAAAGTTTAAATCTTATAATGAAAAAAACTGAAAATATAAGCAGAAGAATCAAACTGAAACAGCTGCCTGAAGTACTTTTCTACCAAAGACTGCTTCTGAGGAAGAAAACACATCAAAATGGTAGAATTTAGTAAAAGTATGCAAAGAAGACCAAGTTGCTGCTTTGCAAATCTGATCAACCGAAGCTTCATTCCTAAATGCCCAGGAAGTAGAGACTGACCTAGTTGAATGAGCTGTAACCCTTTGAGGCGGAGTTCTACCCGACTCAACATAAGCATGATGAATCAAAGACTTTAACCACGATGCCAAAGAAATGGCAGAAGCCTTCGGAAATCTTCAGTAGCTTCAACATAATATTTCAAAGCTCTAACTACATCCAAAGAATGCAACAATCTTTCCTTAGAGTTCTTAGGATTAGGACACAATGAAGGAACTACAATTTCTCTACTAATGTTAGAATTCACAACCTTAGGTAAAAATATAAATGAAGTTCGCAAAACTGCCTTATCCTGATGAAAAATCAGAAAAGGAGACTCACAAGAAAGAGCAGATAATTCAGAAACTCTTCTAGCAGAAGAGATGGCCAAAAGAAACAAAACTTTCCAAGAAAGTAATTTAATATCCAGCGAATGCATAGGTTCAAACGGAGGAGCTTGAAGAGCCCCTAGAACCAAATTCAAACTCCAAGGAGGAGAAATTGACTTAATAACAGGTTTTATACGAACCAAAGCTTGTACAAAACAATGAATATCAGGAAGACTAGCAATCTTTCTGTGAAAAAAGAACAGAAAGAGCAGAGATTTGTCCTTTCAAGGAACTTGCAGACAAACCTTTATCCAAACCATCCTGAAGAAACTGTAAAATTCTAGGAATTCTAAAAGAATGCCAAGAAAAATGATGAGAAGAACACCAAGAAATGTAAGTCTTCCAGACTCGATAATATATCATCCTAGATACAGATTTACGAGCCTGTAACATAGTATTAATTACGGAGTCAGAGAAACCTCTATGACTGAGAATCAAGCGTTCAATCTCCATACCTTCTAATTTAAGGATTTGAGATCCTGATGGAAAAAAGGACCTTGCGATAGAAGGTCTGGTCTTAACGGAAGAGTCCACGGTTGGCAAGTAGCCATCCGGACAAGATCCGCATACCAAAACCTGTGAGGTCATGCTGGAGCCACCAGCAGAATAAACGAACGCTCCTTAGAATCTTGGAAATCACTCTTGGAAGAAGAACTAGAGGCGGAAAGATATAAGCAGGATAATACTTCCAAGGAAGTGACAATGCATCCACTGCTTCCGCCTGAGGATCCCTGGATCTGGACAGATACCTGGGAAGCTTCTTGTTTAGATGAGAAGCCATCAGATCTATTTCTGGAAGTTCCCATATTTGAACAATCTGAAGAAATACCTCTGGGTGAAGAGACCATTCGCCCGGATATAGCGTTTGGCGACTGAGATAATCCGCTTCCCAATTGTCTATACCTGGGATATGAACCGCAGAAATTAGACAGGAGCTGGATTCCGCCCATACAAGTATTCGAGATACTTCTTTCATAGCCAGAGGACTGTGAGTCCCTCCTTGATGATTGACATATGCCACGGTTGTGACATTGTCCGTCTGGAAACAAATGAACGACTCTCTCTTTAGAAGAGGCCACTACTGAAGAGCTCTGAAAATTGCATGGAGTTCCAAAATGTTGATTGGTAATCTCGCCTCCTGAGATTCCCAAACCCCTTGTGCTGTCAGAAACCCCCATACAGCTCCCCAACCTGTCAGACTTGCATCTGTTGAGATCACAGTCCAGGTTGGAAGAACAAAAGAAGCCCCCTGAACTAAACGATGGTGGTCTGTCCACCACGTCAGAGAGTGTTGAACAATCGGTTTTAAAGATATTAATTGAGATATCTTTGTATAATCCCTGCACCACTGGTTCAGCATACAGAGCTGAAGAGGACGCACGTGAAAACGAGCAAAGGGGATCGCGTCCAATGCAGCAGTCATAAGACCTAGAATTTCCATGCATAAGGCTACCGAAGGGAATGATTGAGACTGAAGGTTTCAATAAGCTGAAACCAATTTCAGACGTCTCTTGTCCGTCAGAGACAGAGTCATGGACACTGAATCTATCTGGAAACCTAAAAAGGTTACCCTTGTCTGAGGAATCAACAAACTTTTTAGTAAATTGATCCTCCAACCATGTTCTTGAAGAAACAACAATCATTAAAGACTGGAAAGGTTCTTTCTATTGAAAATGAGCAAAGGGAATTGAATCCAATGCTGTGGCCATAAGACCTAAAACTTCTATGCATATATAGCAACTGAAGGAAATAATAGAGACTAAAGGTACCGACAGACGGAACCCAATAAAATTGTCCCTTGTCTGATTGAGACAAAGACAGTGACACAAACTATCTGGAAACCTAAAAAAAGTGACTCTTGTGTGAGGAATCAAGAGCTTTTGAAAAAAAGATCCTCTAACTATGTCCTGAAGAGCAAAGTGATTCATATGAGATTCCGCATCCTCAGAAAATAATCTGAATGAAAACAGAAAAATGAAAATATGCATTTATTGTATCTAATGAAAACAAATAATGCTATCACTGACCATAAAAAGGCAGAATAGTTTGAATAAAACTCCAAAACCCAGTTCCTAAAAAAGGAACTGGAAGAAATACCCCAGAAGATTCCAGGTCTGAGCAGCGCTTGAACCCCATGGGTGCCCAGCCATGCTTCAATAGTACCCAAAATATATGGGACAGAAACACACTTAAAGAAAGTGTTAGCCTTACTGGAATAAAATCAAAGAAATTTGGACCAAATAGAACCAAATAAATTTCAAAAAAGTCTTAACCTGCCCCTTACCAGCCAAGCTGGAATACGGCACGTACATCGCAATATTAGGCAGCTGATTTCGAACTGAAAAAATTTCCAATTATAAACATGTTACTTGGGAAAGAACTCAGGAATTTGTTCCTTAATAAGAACAACCAAACTAGTATAAGCTTAAAGTTTTAGTCTTAGAACTCAATCTTGAAGCCCAGAGTAACAGTTAAGAATTGAATCCAATTATAAAACAAATAATTGATTATCTTAGAACAAAAGAAATATGGATTTTTTTAAAAATCACAAAATTCTTCTAGCTAAAATAGCTAAAGACATAGATTAACCCTCATTTGCGAAAATATTCAATAAAAAGAAGACACAAATGAAATTATTAGCATGATAGTCCAGTTTAAAGGACCAGTCAATACAGTGGACTTGCATAATCAATAAATGCAAAACAAGATAAATGCACCTAGTCAAGTAAATGTTGTCCCTTAACAATGCTAAAATGAAGCAATTGCAATATCCAAATAAATCACAGGACCAATTAAAGTACCTGAAACTAAATAATTTTCCATAAATAATAAGATACAACTATCTAAAGGAAAATAAATACTATTTTGCTATAGAAACAATAGCATAATTAGTAGGAGTAGAGATAGCCCCAATAAATTGGAGAACCCTCCAAATTGAATTTAACTGCTGGCAAAGAATATAGTTTAAATCCTTTGAAGAAGGAATAAAAGAAAATTCTCAGCCTATTCCAATCCCTAGTATGGGTAATTGGAAAGAAAACCTCTGAAAAAAAAACCTCTGAAAAAACCTCTGAAAACACAGAAGAATAAATAGGCAGAAATAGTGTCAGCTAGTTTTAAACTAGTTACCTTAATATCCAAAATAATCAACACCTTTTCAACAAAGAACAAATGTACTTTAATAATAAAAAAATAATAAAAAAGTAGATTTGTTAGTGTCAATATCTGATGAAGAAAATTCTGAAAAGAGAAAAAACATCATCAGAGAAGGATAAATCAGTATGTTGTTGGTCATTTGAAACTTCAATAATTAAAAAAGAAGTGAAAAAGACCTAAAAATTTTATTAGAAGGCACGAAGTCAGACAAAGCCTTTAAAATAGAATCAGAAAAATATTTCTTATACATAAGATGTAAGAATGGCAATATATAAAGCATAAATACTAATGGATTCTTGCATGTAAAAGTATAACATAATATCTTATTACAAACCATAGCTAAAGATAAACATTTATAACATTTAAAATAAATGAACTTAGCTTTGGTAGAACTGAAACTCAGTTAAGCGTTTTTCCAGAAGTGGCTTCTGATTCAGAGTCAATCTGAGACATCTTGCAATATGTAATAGAAAAAACAACATATAAAGCAAAATTGATCAAATTCCTTAAATGACAGTTTCAGGAATGGGAAAAAAATGCCAATGAACAAGCTTCTAGCAACCAGAAGCAATAAATAATGAGACTTAAATAATGTTGAGACAACAATGACGCTCAAATTTTTTAGCGCCAAAAAAGCCGCCCACATAATTTTGCGCCTAAATGCTTTTGGCACCAAAAATGACGCCACATCCGGTAACACCGACATTTTTTGGCGCAAAAACGTAAAAAAAAATGACGCAACTTCCGGTGACACGTATGACGCCGGAAATGACAAGAAAATTTTTGCGCCAAAAAAGTCAGCGCCAAGAATGACGCAATAAAATGAAGCATTTTCAGCCCCCGCGAGCCTAACAGCCCACAGGAAAAAAGTCAAATTTTAAGGTAAGAAAAAATTGATTTATTCATATGCATTATCCCAAATATGAAACTGACTGTCTGAAATAAGGAACGTTGAACATTCTGAGTCAAGGCAAATAAATGTTTGAATACATATATTTAGAACTTTATATAAAAGTGCCCAACCATAGCTTAGAGTGTCACAGAAAATAAGACTTACTTACCCCAGGACACTCATCTACATGTAGTAGAAAGCCAAACCAGTACTGAAACGAGAATCAGTAGAGGTAATGGTATATATAAGAGTATATCGTCGATCTGAAAAGGGAGGTAAGAGATGAATCTCTACGACCGATAACAGAGAACCTATGAAATAGACCCCGTAGCAGATCATCGAATTCAAATAGGCAATACTCTCCTCACATCCCTCTGACATTCACTGCACGCTGAGAGGAAAACCGTGCTCCAACCTGCTGCAGAGCGCATATCAACGTAGAATCTAGCACAAACTTACTTCACCACCTCTATAGGAGGCAAAGTTTGTAAAACTGATTTGTGGGTATGGTGAGGGGTGTATTTATAGGCATTTTGAGGTTTGGGAAACTTTGACCCTCCTGGTAGGAATGTATATCCCATACGTCACTAGCTCATGGACTCTTGCTAATTACATGAAAGAAAGTATATTTCTATAACAGTGCTGGTTATGCAAAACTGGAGAATGGGTAATAAAGGGTTTATCTATCTTTTTAAACAATAATATTTTTGGTGTTTACTGTCCCTTTAAAGAGACATTCCGGTCAAAATGTAAATGCACATAGATGAATTACATCTTAGTACAGAAACATATTTGCATTATACTTGTATTAGCAAAATGCTTCTAGTAAACGTTATCACTGTTTTAGTGTCAGTATTTTTCTCTGCACGTGCATGTGAAGCATAGCTCGATATTCTCAGTGCACCAGCATTTTAAATTCTGCAGCTGCTTAGTGCACCAGTGGGGCTTGTATTATGTTAGCAATTAACAAACTGAATTATTAACAGATGGTACAAATACCTTAAGCTCTCTGAGTAAGTGCTGTGTTTAAAATGCTGGTGCACGCTGCATACTTAAATACACTTTTGAAACCCCTATAGCTTTTATTAGAGGCATTTTTGCTAGTACATTTATATTACAAAAATGCTTCTATTTAAACTAAATTGCATCCACGTGGTTTCCAATGTGGGCTGAAATGTCCCTTTAAGCACAAAGCATAGGTCTGTTACTTAACAATTTGATGTACTTTTTAGGAACAATTCATTGTATAAACACTCAGCTGCTGCTGCCTAACTGGTTGTGCCAGTGGTTTTGTACCCACCCCAGGTCACATGACACCTAATGCAGACTAGAGCCCGTCTGCAATAACATCAGCTACATAAAATCAATATATACATAGCAGATACATGAAGTGAAATCATATACAGTGTAAAGATATAAACAGCAAATGAATCAAACCTCACCACAAGAGGAGACTCTGCAGAAATGAGACCGTGGGAAATAAAACAGTCTCATGTAATCAATAAAGTAAAAGCCATAATGGATTTGAGGGATACAAAGGATTTTGTTCTTCAGTCATCATTTGCTTTTCAGAGCATTTCTGTCCCCCCAGAGAATTCTACACCAGCTACAAGTATCTCCTTCACGTTTTGCGTTGGAGGCCGGTACACAAGAACTTAGGTTTTGAGAAAATGAAATGTAATGTTCACAACTTAGTTTTTTTTGGCTTCCTTTTGCTTTTCCTTCTTGCAGTCCAAAATCATTTTAAAGATCAAATATATGAAGTTAGTTGAGTATTGATACTACTCACTGTGCCAATCATTTTCCTTCTTTGCCTGAAGCTGTCTATTAATTCCACCCCTTACCATATGTTTATACTGGGCGCCACCATCTTGGATTTTTGGTAATTTCATGACCATGTTATTGTAGTTGTACACAGCAGTTTAATGTTCTTTTAATGTAATTGCACAATTATAGTGAATTGATGTTTTTACCTTAAGTTTAATGAGAGTTTATAGATGTATCAGTCTGTTTGTTTTTCCTTACCTGATAAAAAAGCATCCAGAGTCATTTAACTGCTACAAGTAAAAAAAAATTGCTTGAAATTTAGCTGCTACTTTTGGATGGGATTCCATGGGATTTGGCACCTGTATGTGGAGTTACGTGGTATATAACTTACACCTGTAACATGAATTACATGGTATACAGCTGCCACCTGTATCATGGATTACACAGTATCCCCTTAACGACCAGCGACGTTAATTTTTGGGACTTGATTGTTTTATAACGCGGTCTTGCCACCAGCGTTGAGACTGCTCTATTCCACAAAGCCTGCTGGAGGGAGTGCATTAATAGCGTGTTCTTGCTAGACTTGTGCTATTATGTCCTGAAAAAACCCTTAACGACCAGTGACATACAGGGTATATTGTGGTCATTAAGGGGGTATACAAATGACAGATGTATGTTAGTTTGCTATTGAAATGAGCCAAAACACAGATATACAGCAAAGTAATATCTCTCTATTGCTAGCTGGTGCTCGTGCTCCAATAGCCTTGACCTCCAGTGAAGAATGAGACCTTGATTACTAAAAGTATCTAAGATTACTAAGGGGCATATTTATCAAGCATCGTACAGAGCTTGATGCCTCTTGTTTACAGCGAGTCTAAAGACCGCTGCTCCGTAACTTGTCCTCTTGCTCTGAGGCCGCAGACAGAAATCAACCCGATCAAATATGATTGGGTTTATTGACACCTGCTAGCTGCCGATTGGCAGGGGGCGGCATTGCACCAGCAGTTCACAAGAATTGTTGGTGCAATGATAAATTTATCGATGTGCGGCGGACATGATACGCTAGTTTGTAAAATGTCGCACATTGATAAATATACCCCTAAGTATTTAGCTGTATTAATGATGCTATATTACCAGACATTTACCATATGTTGTAATCATCACAGGAACATTTTGTACATACTATCTGAGGTCTTGTTACATTATGACGCCGAATTATGAAAGGTCTTGAGGACCTGATCCGACAGTGTGGATCAGGTCCGCAAGAGGTCGCTGAATGCGGAGAGCATATCACAAGAGCTGCTGGTGCAACGCCGCCCCCTGCTTATTCACGGCCAATCGTCCGCTAGCAGGGAGGTGTCAATCAACCCGATCGTATTCGATCGGGTTGAATTGCGGCGATTCCTGTCCGCCTCATCAGAGCAGGAGGACAGGGTCTTTAGACCGCTGCTTCATAACTGCTGTTTCTGGCGACACGGCCCTTTAAACCCCATACGGAGCTTGATAAATGGGCCTCTAAACGTTATCACATAGCACAAGTTTACAGAGTTAGCGCTTGCACGGCTTTTTCATCCTCATGTTTTACAGTTTGATTAGAATGGGATTTGAGGTTTCCTGTACAATGCACAGAATATTTATGTACAACACCTGATTGGCTGGATATGATTGTGTTTTATTGCTTGACATGTGCTGATGAACATGGGATAAAGGTTCACTGAAGCATTGGGCTCATTTCAACGCTATTTAAATAAAAGTGAACAGAACGATTTCATCAATCACAGCGTGCAATTACCTTTCATATCTGACAAAAGTAAGAGATTATGAATAATAATCAGCAGCTCTCATATCTGAATATCTATAAAATGTGTCACTTTCTGATACTGTAGGATGTATGTCCATATTTAGCTTAATCAATAGTACACACTTTATAGTCCTTTATTATTAAGTTTTATTAAGAATTCGTGTTCAGCTTAAAGAGACAGTTTACTATGAAACTGGTTCCCCTTAATGTGTTTTGCAATGACTTGTTATACCAGCTGCAGAGTATTACATGTATAAGAAATTACTCTTTTATGTTTCTTTTTATAAATGTAATAGCTGGGTTTGCTCTTTGAAATGGCAACCCATTAGAATAGGCAAAGCTTGTAGAGAGATCAGAGATTCTTAGCTTATCACTCATATGCTTCTCTTTCTTAACCCTGTCTCTATACAATACATTTTAGAACGTTCTCTCCTCTATTAGGACGACTAACACAGAATGAAGGTACCCTTAAGTGACGTCATCCAAGATGGCGTCCCTTAGATTCCGATTGGCTGATAGAAATCTATCAGCCAATCGGAATTAAGGTGGAAAAAATCCTATTGGCTAATGCAATCAGCCAATAGGATTGAGCTCACATTCCATTGGCTGATTGGAACAGCCAATAGAATGCAAGCTCAATCCTATTGGCTGATTGGATCACCCAATAGGATTGAACTTCAATCCTATTGGATGATTGCATCAGCCAATAGGATTTTTTCTACCTTAATTCCGATTGGCTGATAGAATTCTATCAGCCAATCGGAATCTAAGGGACGCCATCTTGGATGACCTCACTTAAAGGTACCTTCATTCTGTGTTAGTCGTCGGATGAAGAGGATGCTCCGCGACGGATGTCTTGAAGATGGACCCGCTCTGCGCCGGATGGATGAAGATAGAAGATGCCGTCTGGTTGAAGACTTCTGCCCGTCTGGAGGACCACTTCTGCCCGGCTTGGATGAAGACTTCTGCCCGTCTGGAGGACCACTTCGCTTGGATGAAGACATCTCCTGGTAAGTCGATCTTCACAGGGTTAGTGTTAGGTTTTTTAAGGGTTTATTGGGTGGGTTTTATTTTTAGGTTAGGGACTTTGGGCGGCAAAGGAGCTAACTGCCCTTTTAAGGGCAATGCCCATCCAAATGCCTTTTCAGGGCAATGGGGAGCTTAGGTTTTTTTATATAGGTTTATATTTGGGGGGTTGGTTGTGTGGGTGGTGGGTTTTACTGTTGGGGAGGTTGTTTGTATTTTTTTTTACAGGTAAAAGAGCTGCTTACTTTGGGGCAATGCCCCGCAAAAGGCCCTTTTAAGGGCTATTGGTAGTTTAGTTTAGGCTAGGGTTTTTTTATTTTGGGGGGTCTTTTTTTATTTTAATAGGGCTATTAGATTAGGTGTAATTAGTTTAAATTTCTGTAATTTGTTTATTATTTTCTGTAATTTAGTGGGGTTTTATTTGTACTTTAGCTAATTTAATTTAATTTAGGTAATTGTATTTAATTTAGTTAATTTATTTAATTATAGTGTAGTGTTAGGTGTTAGTGTAACTTAGGTTGGGTTTTATTTTACAGGTAAATTTGTCTTTATTTTAACTAGGTAGTTATTAAATAGTTAATAACTATTTAATAACTATTCTACCTAGTTAAAATAAATACAAACTTGCCTGTAAAATAAAAATATACCCTAAGCTAGCTACAATGTAACTATTAGTTATATTGTAGCCAGCTTAGGGTTTATTTTACAGGTGAGTATTTAGTTTTAAATAGGAATAATTTAGTTAATGATAGTAATATTTATTTCGATTTATTTAAATTATATTTAAGTTAGGGGGTGTCAGGTTTAGGGTTAGACTTAGGTTTAGGGGTTAATAACTTTAATATAGTGGCGGCGATGTTGGGGGCGGCAGATTAGGGGTTAATAAGTGTAAGATTAGGGGTGTTTAGACTCAGGGTTTATGTTAGGGTGTTAGGTGTAGACATGAAATGTATTTCCCCATAGGAATCAATGTGGCTGCGTTAGGGAGTTTTACACCGCTTTTTGGCAGGTGGTTAGACTTTTTTTCAGCTGGCTCTCCCCTTTGATTCCTATGGGGAAATCGTGCACGAGCACGTTACACCAGCTCACCGCTGACATAAGCAGCGATGGTATTGGAGTGCGGTAATGAGCAAAATTTTGCTCAACGCTCACTTCTTGCCTTTTAATGACGGGTTTCTGAAAACCCGTAATACCAACGCTGCAGGTAAGTGAGCGGTGAGGGAAAACTGCTCGTTAGCACCGCATAGCCTCTAACGCAAAACTCGTAATCTGGGCCATAGTTTCCCCAAAGTTTAATTTAGGAGATATTTCCTTTTTAATTGTAATAGTTGTTTAGATTTTGCTTGAAAAGTGTTTTTCTTATCGCATTACAGCCCTTAAACAGACTGTACATACCTTGTAAGTAAGACACATTTCTGTTGGCTTCCTATAGAATAACATATCGGCCAAGTCTCGGCTGCCTTATTTGGAGGAGCCTATCACTTTAGTCTGCAGCTGACAAGGCTGGCCACGGTCATTATGTTAGCATTAGCATACACTGCATTGTGTGGCAGTTGCTATCAGTTAAAGCCATTTAGGACAGATATAGAAACCCCTACTAGTTATTGAGTTCTGTTGCTTAAAGGGACAGTAAAGTCATAATTATAAATGCATGATTTAGACAGATCATACAATGTTAAACAACTTTCCAATTTTCTTCTTTTACTTAATTTGCTTCCTTCTCTTGTTATCCTTTGCTAAAGGGTTTATCTAGCTAAGCTCAGGATCAGCAAATAACCTAGGTTCAAGTTGCTGATTGGTGGCTGCATATATATACTGATTGTCATTGGCTCACCTATGTGTTCAGTTAGAAACCAGTAGCGCATTACTGCTCCTTCAACAAATGATACCAAGAGAATGAAGCAAATTTGATAATAGAAGTAAACTGGAAAGTTGTTTAAAATTGTACATTCTACCTAAATCATGAAAGAACATTTTTGGCTTTCTTGTCCCTTTAAGACACATCCATACTAATGGGTGAATAAAATCATGCCCATGTCCATAGACAAGCATTACATGCACAATGGGTCGTACTGAAGAGTTCAATGACTTTAAGAGATAAACAGGAGACCACCTTTGCCAAAAGTCAGTTCATGAACTTTCTGCCCTACAAGATCTGCCGCAGGCAACTATAAGTTCTATTATTGTGAAGTGTAAAAGTCTAGGAACAACAAAACGCCCATCCACAAAATGATAGATACACAGAGTGGAGTCACCAAGCGCTGAAGCGCATAACACGTAAAAGTCATCAGTTTTATCGCTCACTGCAAACAGCCTCCGGAAGCAACATCAGCACAAGAACTGTGCATTGGTAGCTTCATGAAGTGGAAACGTGTTCTTTAGAGTGATGAATCCCACCTCACAATCTGGGAGTTTGATGGAAGAATCTAGGTGTGCAGATGCCAGGAGAATGCTACCTAACAGAAGGCATAGTGTCTACTGTAAAGTTTGGTGGAGGAGGGATAATGATCTTGGGCTGTTTTTTAGGGGTTGAGCTAGTTACCTCAGTTCCAGTATGAAGGGTTATTTTAACTCTACAGAAAACAAAGATATTTTAGACAACTCTGTGCTTCCAAATTTATGGCAAATGTTTTGGGAAGGCCTTTTCATGTTCCAGCATGACGGTGCCCCTGTGCATGAAGACATAGTTTGACCAGTTTGGTGCCGAAGAACTTCAGTGGTCTTGAGCTTAACCCAATTGAACACCTCTGGGATGAATCGGAAGGCCAATTGAGAGTCAAAAAAATATCAGTGCCTGACCTCACAAACATTATTTTGGCAGAATGGACACAAATTCCCACAGATACACTCCAGTCTTGATGAAAGCCTTCCAGAAGAGTTGTGGGTGTTATAGCTGCACAGGAGGTGTGTGGGGTGGGGGCAACTCCATATTAAATCCAATGGGTTCTGACACAGTATGTCCAATAAGCTCATCATATTAGTGATGGTCTGGTTCTCTACATATTATTGGTCATATAGTGTAAATAATGTCTGATCCGGATTCCTGAGATGAACACGGCCAATGTTTGGTTGCTTCACAAATATGTCATTCATGATTGGGTCAGCTGCTGTGTTCTGCTCAGTAGTGTATTACCTAACTGGAACTTATTTATGTCTATTTAACCTCTTTGTGGAGGTTCAACACACAGGTATAGGCCAACAAAAGTACAATAAGGCTTTAAGACAATGAGGCCTATTTATCAAGCCGTCAACTGTGCTGCATTCGCTGGCACTAATACGCTCACCTGACATCGCCTAACATCACGGCCGCGGACCTGAATACGCTCTCCATATTTAACAAAAAAGCTGTTAAAAAGCACCAAATACAGGTCGATGAGCAGCGGACTGTTGTTAACTAACAGTCATCGATCTCGCTGCTATTCGGCTTTTTCACAGCTTTATTTGTATACTGTCACTAAACACAGCCACTATACTAAACTGTTTAACCCCTATCCAGCTGCTCCTGGACCCAGCCGCAACTAAATAAAGTTATTAACCCCTAAACCACCACTCCCGGAGCCCACCGCAACTCTTATAAACTTATTAACCACTATCCCGCCGCCACCTACATTATGTTCTTAACCCCTAATCTGCCGCCCCCTACACCGCCACCACCTACATTATGTTATTAACTCCTATCCTGCCGCTCACAGAGCCCACCGCAACTAAATAAAGTTATTAAACCCTAAACCGCTAGCCCCCCACATCGCCATAAACTAAATCAACCTATTAACCCTTAAACCTAACAACCCGCTAACTATACATTAAATATTAACTCATCCCTATCTTATAATAAATTTAAACTTACCTTTAGATTTAAATTAAACTATATTAAACTACTAATTAATCTACCCTAACTATTAGACTAAAATTACATTAAACTACAAATTAAATTAACTATATTATATATTTAAAAACACAAGTTACACAAAATAAAAAATAAATTATCAAAGATTTAAAATAATTACACCTTATCTAAGGGCCCTATGAAAATAAAAAAGCGCTCCCCCCAAAATAAAAAAAAACCCTAGCCTACAATAAACTACAAATAGCCCTTAAAAGGGCCTTTTGCGGGGCATTGCCCCAAAGAAATCAGCTCTTTTACCTGTAAATAAAAAATACAAATACCCCCCCAACAGTAAAACCCCCCACCCACAAAACCAACCCCCCCAAATAAAAACCTAACTAAAAAAACCTAAGCTCCCCATTGCCCTGAAAAGGGCATTTGGTTTGGATGGGCATTGCCCTTAAAAGGGCATTTAGCTCTATTGCAGCCCAAACCCTAACCTAAAAATAAAACCCACCCAATAAACCCTTAAAAAATCCTAACACTAACCCCTGAAGATCCACTTACAGTTTTGAAGATCCGACATCCATCCTCCAAGAAGCCGACAGAAGTCTTCATCCAAGCGGCCGAAGTCTTCATACAAGCCCGCAGAAGTCTTCACCCAGATGGAATCTTCTATCTTCATCCATCTGGCGCGGAGCGGTTCCATCTTCAAGACATCCGACGCAGAGCTTCCTCTTTGTTTGACGTCTTCTTCCCGTATTAATGTTCCCTAAAATGACGCCATCCAAGATGGCGTCCCTTAGATTCTGATTGGCTGATAGAATTCTATCAGCCAATCGGAATTAAGGTTGAAAAAATCCTATTGGCTGTTGCAATAAGTCAATAGGATTGAGCTCGCATTCTATTGGCTATTCCAATCAGCCTCCATTGAGAAAGGCTCTGGTGAGAGCAAAAACATTTGGATAAGGCTTTTTGCTTGTTCATTAAAGGCTTGTTTAGATACAAATCCCTGTTTGGTTTTGCCTGTTTGGGAATCTCAATATGCAGTAGCCATGCTTGGTGTTCCTTGGGACTTGCTGTATATATATAATCAATAAATATACGGATGCACTCTCCAGGATTTTAAGTAATCGTCAGCTTTTAATGTAATGTTTCGGGGTTTTACCCCCTTATTCACACACCTCAAAAATTGAGATGTCTGACAGAGGGGGTAAAACCCTGAAACGTTACATTAAAAGGTGACGATGATTTAAAATCCTGGAGAGTGCATCCATATATTTATTGATTGACTTATCATTTGTAAGCAGTGCCATACTGTATATATATATATAAATGTTTATCTGTGTGTACATATGTATTTATATGTATTTACAGACATTTATACACATATAAACACATAAATACATATGTACACATAGATAGACACATATATATATATATATATATATATATATATATATATATATATATATGTGTGCATTGGAGCCTTTTGCAGTCAAGTAGATGAATCCATGTAAAATCATATTTATGCAATATCCGTATTTAATAAAATGTTTAACTATGTATTCAATGCAAATATTTCACATTCCAATGTTCTTCACATAGATAAATAAGTATTTATAAATATATATCCCTTTATACAGTATATCTCTATATAGCTGTACCTATATATAATCATATATATATTATTATTAATATTATTATTATTCTTTATGTATAAAGTGCCAACAGATTCTGCAGCGCTGTCCATGGGTACAAAGGACAGTACAATATGAGACACCAGACAAAATGTAACAAACAAATACAGGGGGAATTGGGAGCCCTGTTCCCTTGGGAATTTACAATCTAAATGGGTAGGGGGATGAGAAACAGGAGGTTGGGACTGCAAAGGTGGGAATGATGTTAGTGGGGAGTTAGATGAACCTCCGCCATTTTCAGGTGTAAATTACAGAAAAATTGGGCAAAAAAATGACAAAAGTGTAATACAAAGGTTTTTTATTTAAAGTGAATGTTAAGTTAACCCGAGTGCCTCACGGCATTGTATAGACTTTTAAAAATGAGCCAGAGTTTAAGTCATAGCATTTTTTATATTTATTTTCGCCAATTTTTACCTTTTTTACTGCTCCGCCAATAAGGGCAGTTCTCCCGCACGCCATATTGTCTAATTGATTGACAGTTGACAATTCATAAACCAACTAATCCTCGTTTCTCCACGGCCGTGACGTTTATGCAAAGAGGCTGAACGCCCCGGGGGGGAAACAAGGATGAGTTGTTTTATGAATCGTCATATGTCAATCAATTGGACAATATGGCGGACGGAGAGCTGCACTTACCAGCGGAACGGTAAAAAGGTAAAAATTGGCGAAAATAAATAAATATAAAATTTCATGACTTAAACTCTGGCTCATTTTTAAAAGTCTATACAATGCTGTGAGGCACTCGGGTTAACTTTACATTCACTTTAAGCATAATTAAAAAACAATTACTGGAAAAACAATGTGGAATTAAGTGTCCGTTTAACATGCTGGGGCCGATTTATGAAGATGCGGGCGGACATGATCCGCTGTAGCATACACTGTCGTCATTTAACATTGCACAAGCATTTCTAGTGAACTGCTCGTGCAATGCCACCCCCTGCACATTCGCGGCCAATTGGCCGCTAGCAGGAGGTGTCAGTCATCCCAAACATATCTGATTGAGATAATTGCTGTCCGCCGCCTCAGAGGTGACCGATAAGTTAAGGAGCCGCGGTCTTAAGACCTCACAGCTTGCGCAGAAAATGCTGCTTTCGCCGCATGTTAAATCGGGATCTGTGTTCATTGTATTTGTGTTACACACTTCAGATACCAGCAGGAAGTAGCTAATTACTGATTGTTATTTTGTTTCCTTTCTCATTACAGCTAAAATGAGTGACAAATACAAGTAAGGACTATAGATAGTAAGGATGAAAACTGGCTGAATTCTCACTGGTAAAGGGGCCCACTCAGGTCTAGATTACAAGTGGTGTGCTAAAGTTAGCGTGGGTCGCGATACGTCTGGTTTGTATGAGTGAAGACCTTGTGTAAGGGGTGAAAAAAATTTGCACCAAACACAAGTACATTAAAATAAAGTGTAACACTCATATATTATTATTATTATTATTATCATTTATTTGTATAGTGCCGCCAAGTACACCATCTGATAAAAATGATTTAATGTTTTTTGGAAGGGTTAAAAAGTATCTGGTATATGACAAGATGTTTAGATAGAAAGGGATTTATTGAATATATAAGTCTAAATATGTGTCTGTCCCTAACTAAGGCTCCGATAATCTATAAATCGCAAGTTCTGATGTGGTTTTTCACGCCGGTCCTCGCAGGGGCTGCCCTGGTGGAATTATCATAAAAAATTGGCAGTCTCTATGATTGGCGAGAGGTCTCCTATTGAAAGTAATAGAGTTTGCTGGAAAGGGACACTTTGAGCTGTTAGCAGTGAGCAGGTGGCAATCCTGCAGCCAATATAAATGACTCTGCTTTCTGCGTATAGCATCTTACAATTGCCTATATTTTCATATGCATGTGTTCATCATCCAATAGAATTAGAGCTGCTTAAATCCTATTGGCTGATATGAACAGCCAATAGCATTTTAGCAGCTCTAATTCCTATTGGCTGATTCAAATTTTTCAGCCAATAGGAATGCAAGGGACGCTATCTTGGATCGCGTACCTTGCATTGAAGATTCAGTGTACTGTGGCGACTGTATGAAGAGGAAGCTCCGTGCCAGATGTCTTCAGGATGGACTCGCTCCGCGCCGGGATCAAGATAGAAGATGCCGCCTGAATGAAGGACTTCGCCACAGGGATGAAGATTGAAGAGGCTGCCTGGAAAAGACAGTTGCAACGCGTTTCTCATCCAGACTGGCTGTTTCATGCCTGATGAAACAGCCAGTCTGGCTGAGAAACGCGTTGCAACTGTCTTTTAAAAGCTTTTGTTTTTACTTTGATAGGGGTGTATTGTGTACATCCTTATTTTTAAATAAATTACCTTTTATTCACGGTTTGGAAGCATGAGCTTTTTTACTGGATTACCTGGATCCACCATCCTGTTGCAGGATCAGTGTAGCTGGGTCTGCAATTCCGCAGCCTGCATCATTTAGCACACGGGTGCTGCTCATTTTGTTAGTATTATACCATTTACCTGAACTGTTACTACCAATATTCCTACAGAGTTGCACTAGGAGGTGCCCTCTCTCTTTGTGATCTTTTTCACAGATTCCAGTTTCTTTATCCATCTTCATGAGAGGAGCTGCCCATCTCCTCGGACAGACCACCTCTACAGATGTCCAATTTTGGAAATCCTTAAACATTGGACTTTCATATATTAGACCCTTACATTTGGATTCAGATAAGTTAATCAATATAGTATAATATATAACTACTGAATGGTTATTGTATATTAGTATTTAACATATTATATTGTTTTATATATTAGCTGGCGATTGGTGTATTGTTCATTGTTCTACATACCAGCTGTACAACCGTGGGTCTTGATTTTCATTAGGAATTGATATACTTATTATTTTACTTTTTGGTACTTATGAGTTTTGTATTGCACTGATTAATTTTTATTATGTCTCTGTTTGCAATTAGTACCTTACTTGCAGATATTCCATCAGTCTTCAGCGCCCCCTAGGATTGTACACAGGTGTAAACAACAGCTTTGGAGCTAGTTAAAATAAATATAAACTTACCTGTGAAATAAAAATAAAACTTAAGCTAGCTACAATATAACTATTAGTTATATTCTAGCTAGCTTAGGTTTTATTTTACAGGTAAGTATTTAGTTTTAACTAGGTATTATTTTGTTAATAATTGTATTGTTTTGGGGTCAATAGTTTAATTTAGGATGTTGCGATGTAGGGGGCTGGCGGTTTAGGGGTTAAATGGTTTATTTAGTGATAGAGATGTGGGAGGCCAGAGGTTTAGGGGTTAATAACTTTATTTAGTTGCAGCGATGTCAAGGAGCGGCGGAATAGGGGTTAATAACTTTAGTATAGTGGTGGCGATATCGGGAACGGCAGATTAGTGGTTAATACCTTTATTTAGGTGGCGGCGATATCGGGAGCGGCAGATTAGGGTTTAATAACATTATGTAGGTTGCGACAATGTCGGGGTGGCAGATTAGGGGTGTTTAGACTTAGGGTTTATGTTAGGGTGTTAGGTTTAAATAAAACTTTTATTTTCCCCATAGACATCAATGGGGCTGCGTTACAGAGCTTTTCTTTCCACGATCGCAGGTGTTGGACTTTTATCTGACCTGCTCTCCCCATTGATGTCTATGGGGAAATCGTGCATGAGCACGCCAAAACAGCGCTTGTTTTTGGTGCAGTATGGAGCTTAAAAGCACCATATCGCCTGCACAAGCCGGGTTTTTTAAAACTTGCAATGGCAGCGCTATAGGGGATTAACTTTTGTTGCGTTCATTAATTTCCCTAAAGCGCTTAAAACTTGTATCTAGGCGAACGTAAATTGCAATAAAGGGAAATCAAATGTTCATGTTTCAGATGTATCGTACAACGGTAAAAAAACTTCTCATTTCCTTCTATTACCATGAGAAGATACTGAGGGAGTAAATTTGGCAACAGATGTCATTTGCACAGGATAAGGTGCCCTCGGATTAGCATCTGGGTTATTTTGTACTGATCTCTGCGTAAATAAAAACAAACAAAACTAAACTAAACAGTCTTTTTAACAAATATCTAAATTCAGAGCCAGTATACTGTAGGCTTTCCTGTACCTTGCTAAGGAACTTACTATTGAATTACTGTTTAGAAAAGAGCACAATTAGGTCTTTCATCTCTGAAGCTTTGATATAGATATTTATCATATGTACCAGATTACAATCTCTAGACACTAAAAGCCTACAAAGGAATCTCTTATTGTACAAAAAAACATGACTTTAATGCAAACTATAGAAGGAGCTGCTTACTTGTGTCACTGGTGACTGATGCGTGTTTAGGTGGCAGGAAGACTAAATTTAGCCAAAAATCACGGCCAATTAAGAGTTCAGAAGAGGCTGCATGACTGTGATTAGCTGCTAATTGATTTGTTGTTTTGAAGACTGTGAGATGAACATCCAGGCAGGAAAGCCAGGCGGTATAATATGCTCTGCTCCATAAGATATGCAGATAGGTTGCAGGCGCATGTCACAAAGATTAACACATTTGACAGCTTAAGTAGATGTTTGTGCTGAAGCATTTTGAATTTGTTTTCATTTGTCCGGGAAATCTGGTTGCCAGTTTTATATCACATTTCATGTTTGTGATAGGAAAATCAGAACATTGTTTCTGTCAGATTGGATTTATCTGTACCCAGAGAGCAGTGAAATGACTTATGACCCTCTTTGGCAGCCATCCTAACCCTAAACCTGGTTTTAACACTAACCCAGACCTTAATTCTAACCCTAAACCTATTCTTAACACTAGCCCAAACCTTAATCCTAACCCTAAACCTGGTCTTAACACTAACCCAGACCTTAATCCTAGCCCTAAACCTATTCTTAACACTAACCCAGACCTTAATCCTAACCCTAAACCTATTCTTAACACTAACCCAGACCTTAATCCTAACCCTAAACCTGGTCTTAACACTAACCCAGACCTTATTCCTAACCCCAAACCTGGTTTTAACACTAACCCAGACCTTAATCCTAACCATAAACCTGGTCTTAAAGGGACACTGAACCCAAAAAAATTATTTCGTGATTCAGATAGAGCATGCAATTTTAAACAACTTTCTAATTTACTCCTATTATCAATGTTTTTTTTTCTCTTGCTATCTTTATATGAGAAAGAAGGCATCTAAGCTTTTTTCTTGGTTCAGAAATCTGGACAGCAGTTTTTGATTGGTGGATGAATTTATCCACCAATCAGCAAGGACAACCTAGGTTGTTCACCAAAAATGGGCCGGCATCTAAATTTACATTCTTGCATTTCAAATAAAGATACCAAGAGAATAAAGAAAATTTGATAATAGGAGTAAATTAGAAAGTTGCTTAAAATGTCATGCTCTATCTGAATCACAAAATAAAAAATTTGGGTACAGTGTCCCTTTAACACTAACCCAGACCTTAATCCTAACCCTAAACCTGGTCTTAACACTAACCTAGACCTTAATCCTAACCCTAAACCTGGTCTTAACACTAACCCAGACCTTAATCCTAAAGGGACAGTCAACCCAAAAAATATTATAACTTATTCAGATAATGTATAATAATGATTTGATGTAAATATATTTTGCAAGTAAAAACACCTCTGACATTGCCTTCTCTGGCTTGGAATACTGTTTGTGAACCGCTCTGCTACTGATCATTTTTTTTTTAGTTCCATACTTAAAAAGTCACCCTTGAGGAAACCGGCAGATTGTGCATACATTAAACACGGGAACACGCAGGATAGACTTAATTCATTCAGTGGAAGCTGGAGTGACATTAGGAAAGGAGGGGTAAGGCGGCCATTTCAAAATGGGCAGAGGAATACTAGTCTTTTTACTTGCAAAATATATTTACATCAAAATTGGGCTAGCCCTAAATCCAATCCCTAACAGTAGCCATATACCTTATGTCAAGCGTATCCCTATACCTAATTTCTAACCATAACACTAGCATCAGTCCTGCGGAAGCCCAAACCCTCATCCCATACTAACCCATACCTTATCTCTAACCCTTACCCCTAAACCCAATCCATAAAACTAGCCATATACCTTATGTCAAGCCTTTCCCTAACCATATACCTTACCCTAATGTCAAAGCATAACACTAGCCTCAGTCCTGCTGACGTCAAACCCCTCATCCCATACTAACCCAGACCTTATACCTAACCCTTATCCTAAACCCTTATCCTAAACCCAATCACTTAAACTAGTCATATACCTTATGTTAAGCCTATCCCTAACTATATACTTTACCCTAATCTCTAACCATGACATGAGCATTAGTCCTACTGACGCCCAAACACTCTCCACGTAGTAACCAAGACCTTACCCTTAAACCTTAAAACCAATGCCTAATAAAAGCCATATGTTTTATGCCAAGCTATCCCTAACCATGCATAATCCCCTAACCCAAGATCTAACCATAATCCTCCTAATCTTGATGTGCTAGGGCTGTATTATGTTTTAACAGGAACAGTACAATATAAACCTGAATATCCAGACGCTTTTAACTTGTAACAACAAATTCAGTTGGATTTGGTGTGATTTAAAATCACTTCAAAAAATCAAATAACTAAGTTTTATAGGTTTGGAGAAATTAAAAAGTAAAAACTGTAATTTTTTAAAAAAATTGGGTCTCTACAAGAAATAATTAGCCAGGGCTACAGCCCAAATGTTGGATGGATTGTCATCACCGTTTCAAAGCACATCTTTTTGAATATCTTACACATGCACAGTACATGTTTTATATAAATATTGTTTATTTCATAAACGCAATAAATAGATTTTTTTTTTAATTTAGAGGGGGCTCTTGTGTTCTATGAGAGTTTCCACAGTGGGGATGTGCAGTGGGGAAGCGTTTGGTGATGTGGGATCAATGTCAGGGAAACTTGCTGTAGGGGTTTGCTCTGGTCAGAGATAATCATGGTGCAGGTGGGCTAGTGCAGGTAGTTTTTATTGTGGTATTGTGTTTGCATCATTTAATAGTTGTACGAGGTACAGAATGGTTTGGATTAAAGGGACAGCAGGGACAATAACCTTGTAATTAAAAGTTATTACTGTTGTCTTTCCACTACACCCCAAAATGAGGTCTTTCATCTCTCATACTTTGTTACTGATAAGTTAATTATCATGTGAACTAGATTACAATCTCTAGACACTAAAAACCTGCAAAGGAAAAAAAAAACCTCAAGCAACACGTCTTTAACTACCTACTTATGTCAGTGGTAAATGCTGCATAGTAAGATTTAGCTAAGAATCACAGCCAATCACAATCTTATTTAGAGGAGATGGGATTTTGGAACTAAGAAGTTACTGAAGATGGAGTTGATCGGGATTCATTGGAGTAGATTTAATAAAACCTCGTGGTGAATTTAAAGGGACACTAAACCCACATTTTTCTTTAATGATTCAGATAGAGCAGCCATTTCTCCAACATAGGTGTGTCCGGTCCACGGCGTCATCCTTACTTGTGGGATATTCTCTTCCCCAACAGGAAATGGCAAAGAGCCCAGCAAAGCTGGTCACATGATCCCTCCTAGGCTCCGCCTTCCCCAGTCATTCTCTTTGCCGTTGTACAGGCAACATCTCCACGGAGATGGCTTAGAGTTTTTTGGTGTTTAAATGTAGTTTTTATTCTTCAATCAAGAGTTTGTTATTTTAAAATAGTGCTGGTATGTACTATTTACTCTGAAACAGGAAAGAGATGAAGATTTCTGTTTGTAAGAGGAAAATGATTTTAGCAACCGTTACTAAAATCGATGGCTGTTTCCACACAGGACTGTTGAGAGGAATTAACTTCAGTTGGGGGAAACAGTGAGCAGACTTTTGCTGCTTGAGGTATGACACATTTCTAACAAGACTCGGTAATGCTGGAAGGCTGTCATTTTCCCTATGGGAACCGGTAAGCCATTTTCTTAGTTTAAGTAAAAGAATAAAGGGCTTCATTAGGGCTTAAAAAACTGGTAGACATTTTTCTGGGCTAAAACGATTACTTTACTAAGTATATTTGGCAGATTATTACTTTTAATAGTTGTTAAATCTTGGGGATTGTTTTAATAAAAACGGCAGGCACTGTATTGGACACCTTTTTCACTGGGGGCCTTTTCTAGTCATAGACAGAGCCTCATTTTCGCGCCTCTAATGCGCAGTTGTTTTTGGAAAGCATGGCATGCAGATGCATGTGTGAGGAGCTAAGAACCACTGAAAAAGCTTATAGAAGGCATCATTTGGTATCGTATTCCCCTCTGGGCTTGGTTGGGTCTCAGCAAAGCAGATACCTGGGACTGTATAGGGGTTAATTGTAAAAACGGCTCCGGTTCCGTTATTTTAAGGGTTAAAGCTTTCAAATTTGGTGTGCAATACTTTTAAGGCTTTAAGTTACTGTGGTGAAATTTTGGTGAAATTTGAACAATTCCTTCATACTTTTTCACATATTCAGTAATAAAGTGTGTTCAGTTTGAAATTTAAAGGGACAGTAACGGTTTTATTGTAAAACGTTTTTTGTGCTTTGTTGACAAGTTTAAGCCTGTTTAACATGTCTGAACCATCAGAAACGATGTTCTATATGTATGAAAGCCAATGTGTCTCCCCATTTAAATATATGTGATATATTTGTGTCATAATGTCCAAACAAAGTAGGGATAATAATGCCATAGATATGATATTGCCCAAGATGATTCCTCTAATGAGGGGAGTAAGCATGGTACTGCATCATCCCCTTCTGTGTCTACACCAGTTTTGCCCACACAAGAGGCCCCTAGTACATCTAGTGCGCCAATACTTATTACCATACAACAATTAATGGCTGTAATGGATAATTCTATTGCATGCATTTTTTTTCCAAAATGCCTACTTATCAGAGAAAGCGTGATTGCTCTGTTTTAAACACTGAAGAGCAGGAGGGCGCTGATGATAATTGTTCTGTCATACCCTCACACCTATCTGAAGGGGCCAGGAGGGAGGTTTTGTCTGAGGGAGAAATTTCAGATTCAGGGAAAATTTCTCAACAAGCAGAACCTGATATTGTAACTTTTAAATTTAAATTTCAACATCTCCACGCACTACTTAAGGAGGTATTATCTACTCTGGATGATTGTGACAATTTGGTCATTCCAGAGAAATTAGGTAAGATGGACAAGTTCCTAGAGGTTCCGGTGCCCCCCGATGTTTTTCCTATACCCAAGCGGGTGGCGGACATAGTAAATAAGGAGTGGGAAAGGCCCGGCATACCCTTTGTCCTCCCCCTATATTTAAGAAATTAGTTCCTATAGTCGACCCCAGAAAGGACTTATAGCATACAGTCCCCAAGGTCGAGGGGACGGTTTCTACTCTAAACAAACGCACTTCTATTCCTATAGAAGATAGTTGTGCTTTCAAGATCCTATGGATTAAAGGTTAGAGGGTTTGCTTAAAAAGATGTTTGTTCAGCAAGGTTACCTTCTACAACCAATTTCATGCATTGTTCCTGTCACTACAGCTGCGTTTTTCTGGTTCGAAGAACTAGAAAGTCGCTTAATAAAGAATCTTCGTACGAGGAGGTTTTGGACAGAGTTCAAGCTCTTAAATGGCTAACTCTTTTTTATTTTAGATGCCGCTTTGCAATTAGCTAGATTAGCGGCGAATAATTCAGGGTTTGCTATCGTGGCGCGCAGAGCGCTTTTGCTTAACATCCCTTTCAAGGGTAAAACACTGTTTGGCCCTGACTTGAAAGAGATTATTTCAGGCATCACTGGGGGAAAGGGCCACGCCCTTCCTCTGGATAGGTCTTTTAAGGCTAAAAAGAAGCCAAATTTTCGTCCCTTTCGCAGAAACGGACCAGCCTCAAATTCTACACCCTCTAAGCAAGAGGGTAATACTTCTCAAACCAAGCCAGCCTGGAGGCCGATGCAAGGCTGGAACAAGGGTAAGCAGGCCAAGTCACCTGCCACTGCTACCAAAACAGCATGAAGTGTTGGCCCCCGATCTGGGAAGGATCTGGTGGGGGGCAGACTTTCTCTCTTTGCTCAGGCTGGGGCAAGAGATGTTCAGGATCCTTGGGCGCTAGAAATAGTTTCTCAAGGTTATCTCCTGGAATTCAGGGAACTACTCCCAAGGGGAAGGTTCCACGGGTCTCAATTATCTTCGAACAGGCATTCTTACACTGTGTAGAAGACCTGTTAAGCATGGGAGTGATTCATCCTGTTCCATTAGGAGAACAAGGGATGGGTTTTTACTCCAACCTGTTCATAATTCCCAAAAAAGAGGGAACATTCAGACCTATTTTAGATCTCAAGATTCTAAACAAGTTTCTAAGGGTTTCATCATTCAAAATGGAAACCATTCGAACGATCCTTCCTACCATCCAGGAAGGTCAATTCATGACCACGGTGGACTTAAAGGATGCGTACCTACGTATTCCTATCCACAAGGAACATTTTCGGTTCCTAAGGTTCGCCTTTCTGGACAAGCATTACCTGTGGCACTTCCATTCGGATTAGCCACTGCTCCAAGGGTTTTCACAAGGGTACTAGAGTCCCTTCTAGCGGTGCTAAGACCAAGGGGCATTGCAGTAGTACCTTACTTGGACGACATCCTGATTCAAGTGTCGTCTCTGTCAAAAGCAAGGGCTCATACGGACATTGTCCTAGCCTTTCTCAGATCTCACAGGTGGAAAGTGAACATAGAAAAAAGTTCTCTGTCCCCGTCAACAAGAGTTCCCTTCTTGGGAACAATAATAGTTTCCTTAGAAATGAAGGTTTTTCTGACAGAGGCCAGAAAATCAAAACTTCTAAGCTCTTGTCAGGTACTTCATTCTGTTCTTCTTCCTTCCATAGCGCAGTCCATGGAAGTAATAGGGTTGATGGTTGCGGCAATGGACATAGTTCCTTTTGCACGAATTCATCTAAGACCATTGCACCTGGGCATGCTCAGACTGTGGAATGGGGATTATACAGACTTGTCTCCGACGATACAAGTAGATCAAATAACCAGAGATTCACTCCGTTGGTGGCTGACCCTGGACAACCTGTCACAGGGAATAAGCTTCCGCAGACCAGAATAGGTCATTGTCACGACTGATGCCAGTCTGGTGGGCTGGGGCGTGGTCTGGGAACCCCTGAAAACTCAGGGTCTATGGTTTCGGGAAGACTCTCTTCTCCCGATAAACATAATGGACCTGAGAGCGATATTCAATGCTCTCAAGGCTTGGCCTCGACTAGCAAAGGCCAAATTCATAAGGTTTCAATCAGTCATCATGACGACTGTTACATATATCAACCATCAGGGGGTAACAAGGAGTTCCCTGGCGATGGAGGAGCATCCGGGGGAGTGGGAACTCCATCTGGAAATCTTTGCCCAAATAACTCAATTATGGGGCATTCCAGACTTGGTTCTGATGGCCTCTCGTCAGAACTTCATGGTCCCTTGTTACGGGTCCAAATCCAGGGATCCCAAGGCGACTCTATTGGATACAATAGTAGCACCTTGGATCTTCAACCTAGCTTAGGTATTCCCACCGTTTCCTCTCATTCCCAGGCTGGTAGCCAGGATCAATCTGGAGAGGGCTTCGGTGACCTTGATAGTTCCTGTGTGGCCACGCAGGACTTGGTATGCAGACCTGGTGAATGTGTCATCGGCTCCACCATGGAAGCTACCTTTGAGACAGGACCTTCTTATTCAGGGTCCATTCGAACATCCGAATCTGGTTTTCCTCCAACTGACTGCTTGGAGTAGGAACGCTTGATTTTATCAAAGCGTGGGTTTTCAGATTCTGTAATAGATACTCTTATTCAGGCTAGAAAGCCTGTAACTAGAAAAATTTACCATAATATATGGAAAAAATATATCTGTTGGTGTGAATCTAAAGGATTCCCATGGAACAAGATAAAAATTCCTAAGATTCTTTCCTTTCTACAAGAAGGTTTGGAGAAAGGATTTTCTGTGAGTTCTCTGAAGGGACAGATCTCTGCTTTATCTGTTTTACTTCACAAAAGGCTGGCAGCTGTGCCAGACGTTTAAGCGTTTGTTCAGGCTCTGGTTAGAATCAAGCCTGTTTACAGACCTTTGACTCTTTCCTGGAGTCTTAATCTAGTTCTTTCAGTTCTTCAAGGGGTTCCGTTTGAACCCTTACATTCCATAGATATTAAGTTATTATCTTGGAAAGTTTTGTTTTAGGTTGCAATTTCTTCTGCTAGAAGAGTTTCTGAGTTATCTGCTCTGCAGTGTTCTCCGCCCTATCTGGTCCATGCAGATAAGGTGGTTTTTACGTACTGAGCCTGGTTTTCTTCCGAAGGTTGTTTCCAACAAAAATATTAACCAGGAGATAGTTGTACCTTCTTTGTGTCCGAATCCAGTTTCATAGAAGGAACGTTTGTTACACAATTTGGACGTTGTCCGTGCTCTAAAATTCTATTTAGATGCTACAAAGGATTTCAGACAAACATCTTCCTTGTTTGTTGTTTATTCTGGTAAAAGGAGAGGTCAAAAAGCAACTTCTACCTCTCTATCTTTTTGGCTTAAAAGCATCATCAGATTGGCTTATGAGACTGCCGGACGGCAGCCTCCTGAAAGAATCACAGCTCATTCCACTAGGGCCGTGGCTTCCACATGGGCCTTTAAGAACGAGGCTTCTGTTGATCAGATATGTAAGGCAGCGACTTGGTCTTCACTGCACACTTTTACCAAATTTTACAAATTTGATACTTTTGCTTCTTCTGAGGCTATTTTTGGGAGAAAGGTTTTGCAAACCGTGGTGCCTTCCATCTAGGTGACCTGATTTGCTCCCTCCCATCATCCGTGTCCTAAAGCTTTGGTATTGGTTCCCACAAGTAAGGATGACGCCGTGGACCGGACACACCTATGTTGGAGAAAACAGAATTTATGTTTACCTGATAAATTACTTTCTCCAACGGTGTGTCCGGTCCACGGCCCGCCCTGGTTTTTTAATCAGGTCTGATGATTTATTTTCTTTAACTACAGTCACCACGGTATCATATGATTTCTCCTATGCAAATATTCCTCCTTTACGTCGGTCGAATGACTGGGGAAGGCGGAGCCTAGGAGGGATCATGTGACCAGCTTTGCTGGGCTCTTTGCCATTTCCTGTTGGGGAAGAGAATATCCCACAAGTAAGGATGACGCCGTGGACCGGACACACCGTTGGAGAAAGTAATTTATCAGGTAAACATAAATTCTGTTTTTAAGCAATTTTCTAATTTACTCCTATTATTAATTTTTCTTTGTTCTCTTGGTATATTTCTTTGAAAAGGCAGGCTTAGGAGCTGCCCCATTTTTTTGTTCAGAACCTAGTTTCGCTTGCTGATTGGTGGCTAAATGTACCCACCTATAAGCAAGCGCTATCCAGGGTGCTGAACCTAAAATGGGCCGGCTCCTAAGGTTTACATTCCTCCTCTTTAAATAAAGATAGCAAGAGAATGAAGAAAAATTGATAATAGGAGTAAATTAGAAAGTTGCTCTATCTGAATTACGAAAGAAAAAAACATAATTTATGTAAGAACTTACCTGATAAATTCATTTCTTTCATATTAGCAAGAGTCCATGAGCTAGTGACGTATGGGATATACATTCCTACCAGGAGGGGCAAAGTTTCCCAAACCTCAAAATGCCTATAAATACACCCCTCACCACACCCACAATTCACTTTAACGAATAGCCAAGAAGTGGGGTGATAAGAAAGGAGCGAAAGCATCAAAATAAGGAATTGGAATAATTGTGCTTTATACAAAAAAATCATAACCACCACAAAAAGGGTGGGCCTCATGGACTCTTGCTAATATGAAAGAAATGAATTTATCAGGTAAGTTCTTACATAAATTATGTTTTCTTTCATGTAATTAGCAAGAGTCCATGAGCTAGTGACATATGGGATAATAAATACCCAAGATGTGGAACTTCCACGCAAGAGTCACTAGAGAGGGAGGGATAAAATAAAGACAGCCAATTCCGCTGAAAAATAATAATAATCCACAACCCAAAACAAAAGTTTTAATCTCAATAATGAAAAAAACTGAAATTGTAAGCAGAAGAATCAAACTGAAACAGCTGCCTGAAGTACTTTTCTACCAAAAACTGCTTCAGAAGAAGAAAACACATAAAAATGGTAGAATTTAGTAAAAGTATGCAAAGAAGACCAAGTTGCTGCTTTGCAAATCTGATCAACAGAAGCTTCATTCCTAAACGCCCAGGAAGTAGAAACTGACCTAGTAGAATGAGCCGTAATTTTTTGAGGTGGGGATTTACCCGACTCTACATAAGCATGATGAATCAAAGACTTTAACCAAGATGCCAAAGAAATGGCAGAGGCCTTCTGACCTTTTCTGGACCCAGAAAAGATAACAAATATACTAGAAGTCTTTCTAAAATCTTTAGTAGCTTCAACATAATATTTCAAAGCTCTTACTACATCCAAAGAATGTAAAGATCTCTCCTTTGAATTCTTAGGATTAGGACACAATGAAGGAACCACAATTTCTCTACTAATGTTGTTAGAATTCACAACCTTAGGTAAAAATTTAAATGAAGTCCGCAACACTGCCTTATCCTGATGAAAAATCAGAAAAGGAGATTCAAAAGAAAGAGCAGATAATTCAGAAACTCTTCTAGCAGAAGAGATGGCCAAAAGGAACAGAACTTTCCAAGAAAGTAATTTAATGTCCAGAGAATGCATAGGTTTAAACGGAGGAGCTTGTAAAGCCCTCAGAACCAAATTAAGACTCCAAGGAGGAGAGATTGACTTAATGAACCAAAGCCTGTACAAAACAATGAATATCAGGAAGATTAGCAATCTTTCTGTGAAAAAGAACAGAAAGAGCAGAGATTTGTCCTTTCAAGGAACTTGCAGACAAACCTTTATCCAAACCATCCTGAAGAAACTGTAAAATTCTAGGAATTCTGAAAGAATGCCAGGAGAATTTATGAGAAGAACACCAAGAAATGTAAGTTTTCCAGACTCGATAATAAATCTTCCTAGACACAGATTTACGAGCCTGTAACATAGTATTAATTACTGAGTCAGAGAAACCTCTATGACTAAGAATCAAGCGTTCAATTTCCATACCTTCAAATTTAATGACTTGAGATCCTGATGGAAAAAAGGACCTTGAGATAGAAGGTCTGGTATTAACGGAAGAGTCCAAGGTTGGCAACTGGCAATCCGAATGAGATCCGCATACCAAAACCTGTGAGGCCATGCTGGAGCCACCAGTAGCACAAACAAATGTTCCATTAGAATTTTGGAAATCACCTTTGGAAGAAGAACTAGAGGCGGAAAGATATAGGCAGGATGATAATTCCAAGGAAGCGACAACGCATCCACTGCCTCCGCCTGAGGGTCCCTGGATCTGGACAGATACCTGGGAAGTTTCTTGTTTAGATGAGAGGCCATCAGATCTTTTTCTGGAGGTCCCCAGATTTGAACAATCTGAAGAAATACCTCTGGGTGAAGGGACCATTCGCCTGGATGTAACGTCTGGTGACTGAGATAATCCGCTTCCCAATTGTCTACACCTGGGATGTGAACCGCAGAGGTTAGACAGGAGCTGGATTCCGCCCATACAAGTATCCGAGATACTTCTTTCATAGCCTGAGGACTGTGAGACTCACCTTGATGATTGACATATGCCACGGTTGTGACATTGTCTGTCTGAAAACAAATAAACGATTCTCTCTTCAGAAGAGGCCAAAACTGAAGAGCTCCAAAATGTTGATTGGTAATCTCGCCTCCTGAGATTCCCAAACCCCCTGCGCTGTCAGAGATCCCCATACAGCTCCCCAACCTGACAGACTCGCATCTGTTGAGATCACAGTCCAGGTTGGACGAACAAAAGAAGCCAATTGGACTAAACGATGGTGATCCATCCACCACGTCAGAGAGTGTCGTACATTGGGATTTAAGGATATTATTTGTGATATCTTTTTATAATCCCTGCACCACTGGTTCAGCATACAAAGCTGAAGAGGTCGCATGTGAAAATGAGCAAAAGGGATTGCGTCCGATGCAGCAGTCATGAGACCTAGAATTTCCATGCACAAAGCTACCGAAGGGAATGATTGAGACTGAAGGTTTCGACAGGCTGAAACCAATTTCAGACGTCTCTTTTCTGTTAGAGACAAGGTCATGGACACTGAATCTATTTGAAAACCCAAAAAGGTTACCTTTGTCTGAGGAATCATCGAACTCTTTGGTAAATTGATCCTCCAACCATGTTTTTGAAGAAACAACACAAGTTGATTCGTGTGAGATTCTGCAGAATGTAAAGACTGAGCAATACCAAGATATCGTCCAAATAAGGAAATACCGCAATACCCTGTTCTCTGATTACAGAGAGAAGGGCACCAAGAACCTTTGAAAAGATCCTTGGAGCTGTTGCTAGGCCAAATGGAAGGGCCACAAACTGGTAATGCTTGTCTAGAAAAGAGAATCTCAGAAACTGAAAGTGATCTGGATGAATCGGAATATGAAGATATGCATCCTGTAAATCTATTGTGGACATATAATGCCCTTGCTGAACAAAAGGCAGAATAGTCCTTATAGTTACCATTTTGAATGTTGGTATTCTTACATAATGATTCAATATCTTTAGATCCAGAACTGGTCTGAAGGAATTCTCCTTCTTTGGTACAATGAATAGATTTGAGTAAAACCCCAGACCCTGTTCCAGAACTGGAACTGGCACAATTACTCCAGCCAACTCTAGATCTGAAACACATTTCAGAAATGCCTGAGCCTTCACTGGGTTTATTGGAATGCGAGAGAGAAAAAATCTCCTCGCAGGCGGCCTTACCTTGAAACCTATTCTGTACCCTTGTGAAACAATGTTCTGAATCCAAAGACTGTGAATCGAATTGATCCAAATGTCTTTGAAAAATCGTAACCTGCCCCCTACCAGCTGTGCTGGAATGAGGGCCGCACCTTCATGTGGACTTGGGAGCTGGTTTTGACTTTCTAAAAGGCTTGGTTTTATTCCAGATTGGAGAAGGTTTCCAGACAGAAACTGTTCCTTTAGAGGAAGGGTCAGGCTTCTGTTCCTTATTCTGACGAAAGGAACGAAAACGATTAGCAGCCCTGTATTTACCTTTAGATTTTTTGTCCTGAGGCAAAAAAGTTCCTTTCCCCCCAGTAACAGTTGAAATAATAGAATTCAACTGGGAACCAAATAATTTATTACCTTGGAAAGAAAGAGAAAGCAAAGTTGACTTATTAGACATATCTGCATTCCAAGTTAAGCAATAAAGCTCTTCTAGCTAAATTAGCTAAAGACATATACCTGACATCAACTCTAAAGATATCAAAGATGGCATCACAAATAAAGTTATTAGCATGTTGAAGGAGTTTAACAATGCTATGAGTATTATGGTCTGAAACTTGTTGTGCTAAAGCCTCCAACCAAAAAGTGGAAGCGGCAGCAACATCAGCCAAAGAAATAGCAGGCCTAAGAAGATTACCTGAACATAAGCTTTTCTTAGAAAGGATTCAATCTTCCTATCTAAAGGATCCTTAAAGGAAGTACTATCTGCTGTAGGAATAGTAGTACGTTTAGCAAGAGTAGAGATAGCCCCATCAACTTTAGGGATTTTGTCCCAAAACTCTAATCTGTCAGATGGCACAGGATACAATTTCTTAAACCTTTGAGAAGGAGTAAATGAAGTACCCATATTATTCCATTCCCTAGAAATTACTTCAGAAATAGCATCAGGGACAGGAAAAACTTCTGGAATAACCATAGGAGGTTTAAAAACCAAATTTAAACGCTTAGTAGATTTAGTATCAAGAGGACTAGATTCCTCCATCTCTAAAGCGATTAAAACTTCTTTAAGTAAAGAGCGAATAAATTCCATCTTAAATAAATATGAAGATTTATCAGTGTCAATATCTGAGACAGAATCCTCTGAACCAGAAAAATCCTCATCAGAAACAGACAAATCAGAATGATGACGGTCATTTAAAATTTCATCTGAAAAATGAGAAGTTTTAAAAGACCTTTTACGTTTACTGGAAGGAGGAATAACAGACATAGCCTTCCTAATAGATTTAGAAACAAATTCTCTTATATTAACAGGAACATCATGAGTATTAGATGTTGAGGGAACAGCAACAGGTAATGGTATATTACTAATGGAAATACTATCTGCATTAGCAAGCTTATCATGACATTCATCACAAACTACAGCCGGAGGAACAGTTACCACAAGTTTACAACAAATGCACTTAACTTTGGTAGAACCAGCATCAGGCAGCGTCTTTCCAGAAGTAGATTCTGATCCAGGGTCAATCTGAGACATCTTGCAATATGTAATAGAAAAAACAACATATAAAGCAAAATTATCAAATTCCTTAAATGACAGTTTCAGGAATGGGAAAGAATGCCAATGAATAAGCCTCTAGTAACCAGAAGCAATGAAAAAATGAGACTGAAATAATGTGAAAAAAAGGTGGAGACAAGAATGACGCCCGAGGCTTCCGGTGGGAGGAGCGTGAGGAGGACGTGCACGCTCGAGCTCTGTGAGAGGGAGACAACTTACTACCATACCCCGCCAAACTTACTCCTATTGCTGGGGGTGAGAGCCCTGCCTGGGGAGACAAATATACACCAGGAGCGGAAGCCCAACTACACCCGAATTTATGCCGGTTGGTCCCGGCCGGAGATACGCATCACAGCGCCCTGAAGACGGACCTAGACGCCCGACTCTGACCAAGCCGCACGCCACGGCGTGCGGGACTTTTTGCCCTGCCTGGGTAAAGCTTGCGGCTATCTCTAAAAACCAGCCGGAATCGTCAGCTGTTTCAAGCACCGGGTGCAGATGGGAGGTGTCCTGACTGCAGCCGGACAGACGGAGAAGCGGCAAAGGAGCTGTGGAGCTGCGGCCTGGAACGCAGCATAAAGAGTGTCACAGGAGCGCAAGTATTAATTCTATCTCTCTTTTTTGCTGGTCAGAGTTCGGAGGGTTTGTGCAAAAGGGGTCATTGAGGTGTCTGTATTGTCAACCTAGCAAAAAAGCCAGAGTGAGAGTCTGGAGAAGCATACAGATCCCAACCTAAGGTACAGACTTTAAAGGGGGCGCTGTGATAGCGGGAGAGTGTGTGGTGTTTCAGAATTAAAAAAAGAGAGAAAACCTCCTCACTTAAAGCTAAGCCGGTCACGGAGGGCAGGGGAGGGTATTATAACAGTAAAGCCTTTTGAAATATGTTGGACTATGAGAATCTATCTAATATACGAGCCATAAGACAACAGTCTCCCTAAATATGGAAAGGTTACGTATATTAATCGTATGATTTCTGAAGGAGAGCCCTATGTTGTGGGAGAAGAGGCTGTAAAGTTGGAAACTTTATGCTGTGTCTGGTTCCTGCCGTATTCTGTCTCTTCATGCTTATACGTGTTTGCAAGAAAACGCTAAGGCTAGAACAGATCAGTGGAACTGTTAAGGGTAGAAATCTGCAGTTGGACTGATATATAGTCAAAAAGGGAAGGAAAGGAGAGAAGAAGGAGGGAAGAAAAAAAGTAAAGATATAGAAAGCCCAAGATCTGGAGATAAAAGGAGGACTAAGAATAAAATCTCCCAATCATATATATGGACTAAGAGAGCAGAAATTAGTCAAAGCTAACATTGTGGCAACTGTCTACGGTCACAGCTTTTGCATCACTTACTGTCATTAACCTTTATGTATGCTGGCAAGGAAAGTTTCTATTTACAGCATCTTGTGACATCTTCTAGGTGGTGATAAAACTCACCAGGGGTGATAGAACCCTTTAGTTATTGTTTTGATGGCTATTAATGGAATGTTATTGTTGCATTGTATAAACTAAAGTAAACTCAGTGTCAAAGGAAAAAGATACCGAGATTTCAGGGATTTGGTTAACACAGTTAGGGAACAGGGCACCAAGACCTATAATAATTACTCTCTAGGTCGAAACCACCACTCATACAGCGAAAGAAAGATAGAGAGTGCTGTTCTATTGGGACAAAGTATTGATCTTACTATTTTTGTTATAAACTGCAGGGGAATGTCTGTGTTGATGGCTATCAATAGAATTAAATTGTTGCACTGTACAAACTAAAGTAAATCCAGTGTTAAAAGGAAAAGATACTGAGGGTTCAGGGATCTGCTCAGCATAGCCAGGATACAGGGCACCTAGATACACAATAAACAATCTTAAAGCTGAAATTATTACTCACACAGAGAAAGAAAGATAGAGAGGTTGCGGGGGAGGTAATTTTTTTTTTTTTTTTTTTTTTGTTTTTTTTTGACACTCTATAAACTACACAGGCATTTGAAGCCTCACTTAGATTCCACAGTGGGACTGTAGGGCGAGAAGGGAGAAGGGGGAATAAGGGGATAACACATATCAGTAAAGCAGATTACACTGGCAACTAATGTTGCAATAACACTTTAGGCACCAATAGGTAAGATTAGTATAAAGTAGACCCCCCCCGTCAGTCACCGGTCAGTAGTAGCCCCGGCACCCAGCAGGCTGAATTAGTGGAAACTGTGGCCAAATAAAAATCTAAATTTTCAGGGTTAAGGTTCTGCAGAACATTGACTTAAAAATTATATTGTTAAACAGAACGACTGTAAGGCATTGTAGCTTGGCCTGTTGGCATGAAAGTATGTAATAACCCCTGTTCTCCGATATAATTTATTTCTCTGTTAACTAGTGGAGTGGTATCTAGCAAGTTGATGGTGAAGGGTCTTGAGTTCCTGAAACTGAGTGTAAATGAATTAAAATAGACCACACAAAATTACATCAGAAGGGAGGGCAGAGAAGGGGAGAATACATAAAAAAGTTAGAATATCTTTTCCCCATTCAGCAGTGAACATATTACAGCCATTTCCAGAGAGAGGTGCTATTAGTCTCGATGGATAAATACATGGCAAGCACTAAAAATAAGTCCCCGGCCATGCCCCCAAAGAAGGACAGGAAGCAGAGACTAGGACTAGAAGTAAGTAGCGAGGTTAACCCGGAAAGTCCTCTGGTAAATCAAGACACACAAATGACTATAAATCAATTAGCGGATCTTTTACTTCCACAGTTTGAACTGGTGAAAAAAGATATTGCAGGCCTATCGCAGGAGATCAGGCAGTTTTCAGTCAGAATGGCAGAAATAGAGTCCAGGGTTTCAGAAGCAGAAGATAAGCTTAACATTCAAGACATAAATATGAAGGAAAATACGGATAAAATTAAGGCACTTTTGTTAAAGGTGGAAGATCTGGAGGATAGATCCCGCCGAAACAATGTTAGGGTAGTTGGTCTTCCAGAAAGTAGGGAGTTTCAGGACCTTTTAAAATTTGCGGCAGATACACTCCCCAGGTTATTAGGGATTCAGTTAGATAGAGACACATTCCAGGTAGAACGTGCACATAGGGTAGGAAGTATCAGGACCAATATAGATGGAAATACACGTCCCAGGATGGTTTTAATTAGATACCTGAACTTTCAGGATAAGATCAGCATAATGCAACATTTTAGGAAACTACAGACACTAACAATCGAAGGAAAGAATGTTCTGTTATTTCAGGATTTTTCGTTCGAGACTGCCTCCAGAAGGAAAGCCATGGCTCCATTCTGTTCAGGGTTGATCAGAGCCGGGCTTAAAGCGGCTCTGATCTACCCTGCTAAAATAACAGTTTTAACCATGGAAGGGAGAGTAGTGTTAAACTCAGTAAAAGAAGCACAGGATTTCTGCCAGGAGAATAACATAGAAGTCCAAACACGCATTAGCAGGCCATTAGGACATTAAAGGCAATGAGAATGTTCATAACTTTTAAATAAAGGCAATGAGAATGCTCATAAATTTTAAAATCTCAAGAGGGGATCCACATATTGTGAGGGCATTGAAGACTAGAAGATTTCCTCAAAAGGGAAAGATAGTTATCATAATGGTGGGCTACAGGAAGGGGGGGGAATGGGCGGTTTCCTGTGGGAGTCTTATTATGCTCTTTTCTTCTTTCTCTTTTTCCTCCCTTTTTCTTTTTTTTTTTTTTTTTTTCTTTTTCTCTCTCTTTTTCTTTCTCTCCTTTCCCGCTTTCCACTTCCTTATTTTTTTCCTATTTTTCTTTTCCTTTTTTTTTTTTTTTTTTTTTTTTTTTTCTCTTTTCTCCTTAGATTAAAATGTCAGACCCTTTAAAATTAGTATCCTGGAATGTGGGGGGCATAACCTCCCCCATTAAGAGGAAAAATGTCTTGAGGTTATTAAAAAGTGAGAAGGCAGACATTATTTTTATGCAGGAATTACACCTAAAGGACCATGAAATAGCAAAACTGAAAGTTAATTGGGTGGCAGAAATTGTCGCCACTCCCTGTAACAGGCGTAAGAGAGGTGTGGCCATTATCATAAATAAAAAGGTTAACTATAAAATCCTCAATCAAGAGTGTGATCAGCTGGGTAGATTTATAATCCTCCAGATGCAGATAGAGGGCATCTGTTGGACCTTCTGCAATATTTATGCTCCTAACAAACTTGAGAAAAACTTTTGGCAAAAAATCCAGCAGAAACTTACTCCACACTTGGAACAGAACTTGATTATAGCCGGTGATATGAATCTCACGTTATACCCAGAGATGGATAGGTCCAGAGTTAGAGGCTCTCAGATAAATAACAGAGAAGCGAAATTTTTCAGGAATTATATCAAGACGCTAAAATTAAATGATATTTGGCGTCAACAACATCCGGATGCCCGGATATTTTCATGTGAATCTAAGGCTCATAAAAGTTTTTCCCGTATTGATCTGTTCCTAATAAGTCAGCAAGTAGCTAAGCGTTCAATTGAAACTCACATAGCAGACATATTGTTATCTGACCACGCTATTATAAGCTTGCGGGTCTGGCCAGACAAGCGGATTGGAAGTCCTGGGAACTCGTTCCACTTTCCGGCCTATATGAGTCAAAATATACAGTTTTCTAACTGGTTAAACAGAAAGTGGTTAGAATATTGTGACCTGAACAAAGGTTACAATGATAAAACAGAAACCTTTTGGGAAGCAGGGAAAGCCGTCATGCGTGGAGAAATCAAGGGATACATGGTCAAGTTAACACGCAAATTGAAAGCTAGAGAGATACAAGTGGCCAACCAGCTTAGGAACGCATATAATAGATATCTTCGCTCTCCAAATTCAGCTACATGGAGCGGATACATCTCTGCTAAAAATGTAAGGGAAGATTTTCTCAGGGAGAAATGGGCAGGGGAAGATCTCAAAGCAAGGGCTAAGTTTCAAGGATATCAGGGGGTTGCAGCCAAACATCTGGTTAAATTAACAAAGTTCAGACAAAAGAAAAATACCATAGCAACAATAAAAACTGGTAATAAGGTAATCACTCAACCGACAGAGATCAGGGAGGCATTCTATAAATACTTTCATAACATATATACCAGTAGTGGAATTGATGAAAAAGCTAAGGCAAAATTTTGGGAAAAAATCAGTCTACCTAATATATCTGCAGGGGATCTAGAACAAATTAACGCGGCTATAACAGAGCCAGAAATTGCCAGTGTAATATTAAAGTGCAAATCTGGAAAAGCAGCAGGCCCTGACGGTCTTCCGATCGAATACTATAAAACTCTATCAGCCACAATTGGCATCACATTAAAGAAGCTTTTTAATGATTATTTCCTATCACAGGCCTTAAAGTCCCCTTACTTCACTGACTCAATTGTCACTTTGATACACAAGAAAGGTAAAAAGCCAGAGGATCTAGCGGCATATCGCCCAATCTCCCTGTTAAACCAGGACTATAAAATCCTGATGTCAATTATTGCAGATAGATTAAAGAGAGTCATAGGCAAATTGATACACACAGACCAGACTGGCTTTATCCCGAACAGGAACTCGGTTCGAAACATGAGAAGAGTATTGACAGCGGTGGACCATTTTCACCATGTCGGCCAGCAGAGCCGAAGGGAAGGGCATAATAATAAGGAAAAAGATTTTGCCTTAATTACCATAGATGCTGAAAAAGCTTTCGATTCCATTGAATGGAATCACCTTATAACCTCCCTCGAAAACTTTGGTTTTTCGGGTCATTTGGTCGATATGGTGAGAATGGTCTATCGGAAACCCAGGTCACAGCTCTTAGTGAATGGGGATTTAACGCAATATATTACTTTACAAAAAGGAACCCGTCAGGGTTGCCCACTATCCCCGCTCCTATTTGACCTCGCTCTAGAGCCTTTGGCAGTATATCTACGTCAGACAATACAACCAGTCCAGATTGGTAGGGAGACTCTACTCATCTCACTATATGCCGACGACATATTACTTTTCTTACAAGACACGGTAAATTCCATCCCAAATGTTTTGGATATTGTCACAGAGTACAGCACATTCTCTGGTTATAAAATTAATCCCAAGAAATCAGAGCTACTATGGGTCAACAAAACAAGGCAAAGTCATAATTATATTTTTAAGGAGGTAAAGGCTATTAATTATCTAGGGATTAAGATCTCTAGAAACCCCAGGGATTGGTATCAATTAAATTTCAAGGAATTCTTTGATAAAATCCAAGCCAATTTAAATAAATGGAATTTACTTTTCCTGTCAATCTCGGCTAGATGTATGATCATTAAGACAATCATATTTCCTAAAATTCTATTTTTGTTGCAAAATTTACCTCTCCTTGTGACAAGGAAAGACATAGTTAAATATAATAAAGCTTGCTCTTTCTTTATTTGGGGGAAGAAAACACCAAGAATCTCTATAGATAAAATGAGTAATTCTAAAACATATGCGGGATTCGCTATTCCAAATATTAAATATTACAATTTAATAGCATTAGCTAAATTTGGAATAGACTGGCTCACTAACTCAGACTACGTAACATATTACAAGCTAGACGCGGAGCTGATTAGACCTTTCAGCCCCCTCGCCATGCTACATTGTCCATATAGGAAGCTGCCCCAGAACGTAGATAGCATGTTAACATTTGCTAATATCATTAAAGGATGGCAGTTATACTGCTCTTTGGTGGGACAGGAATTTCGCGTGTCCCCATACCTACCGATTATCGGGTGTGTGGATTTCCCAGCAGGCTTCAATCACAAAGTATTTTTTGATTGGAGGGAAAAAGGTTTAAACTATTTTTCACAACTAAAAGATGAAAGGGATGGTCAAACACGTACTTTCCAGAGCCTTATAGAACAATATCACCTTCCAACCAATAATTTCTCTGCATATCTGCAGGCACGCCATTATATCGAAAGAGCAAATAGAGAAGTGGTATCTGATTGGGGACTGGCCCAAATAATGTCGGGCTTAAAATTATATCAAGCGGGGAAACGGTCAATTTCTTGGTGGTACCTAAAAATACTGACAAATAAGGGGCTGGAGCATATAGATCTGATTAAGGGAAAATTTAATAAATATTTTGAATGGCTACAAGGAGAGGATATATTAAAAAGTATTGAACTTACAGCCGAGGCGACCTCATGTATTAGCTGGAGAGAATCTCAATGCAAAATTATAAATAATTTTTATTTAACTCCAGCCAGAATGGCTAGATGGGGGGAGCCAAAGACAGGGAGCTGTTTTAAGTGCGCTCACGTAGGAGCAGACCTCCTACACTGTATCTGGAGCTGCCCAAAAGTCAGGCAATACTGGGCCAAGGCCCAGTATTGGCTGAACCGCCATCTTCAGAGCAAAATTGAGCTGCAGGCAGAACATATTTTTTTTCTTAAGAAGTTGGCTACCACGGGGGACAGACAATTGGTTAATCTAGTCATATTGGTAGCCCGTAGTTTGCTCTTTAAAAAATGGAGACAACGAGAAACCCCCTGTATGGGGGAGGTCACCAACACCATCAAAGTGCAGATGCTCGTAGAAAGGCAGAATCTCAGGGTAGACTCAGAAAAGCAGTTCAAGAATTACTTTAAAAAATGGGGAAGTCTGATTAGCTCCTGGTCATCAGAGCAGCAGGGCTACTTCCTAAAGCCTTTCCAGAACGCCACGCCATTTTTAAATCTAATTGTAGCTGGGGTACTGCCTAGGTCATGGTTAGTAGAAAGGGCCAGTGCCACATACGGGTAGCGCTTCTTTTTTCTTTTTTTTTTTTTTTTTTTTTTTTTTTTTTTCCTTTTCTTTTCTTTTTTCGTTTTCTCCTCTTCTTCTTTTTTCTTTCTTTCCACCGCCATGCTTTTCTCCCACCCCTCCCTTCCCCCCCTTCCCTCTTCCCTCTATGCTTCAATGTTTCAGTGCTATGAGCCTCCGGGACGTTTCATGGTGGTGAGACATCTGGATTCCCATCAAAGCATAAATCTAAATGTATATAAACTAGCACTGTTTTTTTTTTCTTTTTTTGTTTCTCACAAAAGGGAGGTTCAGAACAAGTGGTCTTTTTTCTTCTTTTTTTTTTTTTTCTCTCCTCATCTCTTGGGTAGATACTTAATCCCGGTGAGGGAGTTAAAAACCATGTTATGTATGATTTAAAAATTTGCTGTGATATGAATGTATCTACAAAGATTTATCTTGACGAATTGATTATGTTGTTTTATATCCTGAAATTCAATAAAAAAATAATTTAAAAAAAAAAAAAAAAAAAAAAAAAAAAAAAAAGAATGACGCCCATATTTTTTAGCGCCAAAAAAGACGCCCACATTATTGGCGCCTTAAATTTTTTGGCGCCAAGAATGACGCCACATCCGGTAACGCTGACATTTTTGGTGCAAAATGTCAAAAAAATTACGCAATCACGAACAACTTCCGGCGTCAAGTATGACGCCGGAAATGACAAAAAAAATTTTGCGCCAAAAAAGTCAGCGCCAAGAATGACGCAATAAATTGAAGCATTTTCAGCCCCCGCGAGCCTAACAGCCCACAGGGAAAAAAAGTCAATTTGAAAACAATTTTTAAGGTCAGAAAAAATTGAATATTCATATGCATTAACCCAAATAATAAAACTGACTTGTCTGAAATAAGGAATATTGATCATCCTGAATCAAGGCAAATATAAGTTTAAAGACATATATTTAGAACTTTATATATAAAGTGCCCAACCATAGCTTAGAGTGTCACAAAAAATAAGACTTACTTACCCCAGGACACTCATCTACATATAGTAGATAGCCAAACCAGTACTGAAACGAGAATCAGTAGAGGTAATGGTATATAAGAGTATATCGTCGATCTGAAAAGGGAGGTAAGAGATGAATCTCTGAATACGGCGAGCAATACGCAAGAGCTGCTTGTGCAAGGCCGCCCCCTGCAGACTCGCGGCCAATGGGCCGCCAGCAGGGAGGTGTCAATCAACCCGATCGTACTTGATCGGGTTGATTTCCGGCGATGTGTGTCCGCCTGCTCAGAGCAGGCGGACAGGTTATGGAGCAGCGGTCTTTGTGGAGCTTGATAGATAGTTCCCTATGAATCATGAAACATAAAATATGGATTTAGTGTCCCTTTAACATCACGATTCACTCAGAATAAACCATTAGGAATTACATACAATAAGAACATCATTACAACAGATTACAGCTGTCGCTTTTTGGGAAGGAACAACAATGCTATACTGCTTTATATAAGTCAGCATATGTGGGAGAGAATCACAATACATACAGTACCTATATGTACATAACACACATCACACAACAGCAAAGCACACATTTATATTTTTAATCAGCACACAATAACAATACAACAACAGAATGAGGATTTGATAACTAGACAGGCAGGTTGATAATATGATGACGTCATTAGAAGCTTCAACCATACACATTACAGCTTTAGGACTGTACCGCTCCTTTCAGAAGTTTTGCACTCAATACTACAATACTACATATACTTAAACGACAGTTTGTAACATCATTATTATTGCGATTTTAATGGGACGCGTACAATATTGTTATCTCGCCAATCACTTATATATACAATACTATAGATGTCAGCCGGAAGATCTTCATTATGATTGCGATTTTAATGGGACGCGTACAATATTGACATCTCGCAAATCACTTATATATACAAAATTAGAGATGTCAGCTTTTACTTTATCGTTTACAAACAATATTGCAGCAACATTGATCGATCAGATTCTTTACCATTATACACAAGTATGCACTTTCATTCATGTTAGCGTGGACGTGTGCTTTTTACTATAAGATCGCATTTAATAAGTATTTATTACGCATATGAACAAACATTACGAAGGTGCAATGTATATGTTACATTTTACACTTTCACATTACGATTCATTGGGGAAAACAAAATTTCAGCAAAAAAAAGCGCCCACTTTGAAATCATTCGCACCGCTCACATACAAACAAGTGTATACAATCAGCAATCATTACGAACTCGCTACCATTGGACTAATTGCACTATAAATACCTCAAACAACATGGCCAAAGCGTCCCTGTGATCAATATTGTATCACATTGTGTTTTTGCATACCTCCTTGTGCGTTTGCTCTGCTGTTTGGCTTTGTGCTGCTTAGCTTGGCAAATATGGATGATGCTCAGTTAGATGCTGCTGGTGCTGCTGCACAAGTAGCGTTGAATAGAATCAGGTGGGCTCGGTGGCTCCAAGAGAGACAAAGGGCTCGTTTGGTTCGAGGTCCTCCTGTTCACAGGGTGAGGCCCACCTTGGACAACATGAGTGACTTCAAGGTTTATGACAAGTATATGCTCAATCGCGAACAGCTCATTGGCCTTTACAATGTTCTTAGACCTCATATGGAGCCACGTAGACGTATGAGAACGGCAATCCCTGGTATGACCAAGATGCTAAGTTGTATATACGTCCTGGCCTCCGGGAGTTTTCAATCTGGAGAGGGGTACATGCACAGACTGGCTCAGGATACCTTCTCTGTGGTTTTTGACAACTTTCTGGATGTCATGGTACGAGTCAGTAAGCGTTACATGGGATTCCCTCAAAATGATGGTGATTAGAGGTGCCTGAAGAAGGAATTCTTTGCTATCGCTCGAATGCCCAATGTCTTGGGAGCAATAGATTGCACCCACATTGCGCTGCGTGCTCCTGCCGATGACTTGCCTTTCCGAAATCGCAAACACTTCCATAGTCTCAACGTGCAGTTTGTTTGTGACGCACGGAAGTCTTGCAGATTTAGGGGCACTGTACACTTTTTGGGGCTTACCGCAAATCAACTTACGCAAATTGTGTATAGTCTTTTTTCAATGGGACTCACATAGCGCTGGTATTACAAGCTTGTCCTGGGAGGCCAAAAGGTGAGCGGTACACCCTATACCGTCAAGATTCCTACCGCATTTTAAAGTCAGTAGTTTTACACTACAAAGTTATAGCATAAAACTCATAACTAAAGTGCAAAAAAGTACACTAACACCCATAAACTACCTATTAACCCCTAAACCAAGGCCCTTTCACATCGCAAACACTAAAATAAAAATATTAACGCCTAATCTGCCGCTCCGGATATTGCCGCCACTAAAATAAACATATTAACCCCTAAACCACCGCACTCCCGCCTCGCAAACATTAGTTAAATATTATGAACCCCTAATTTGCCATCCCTAACATCGCCGCCACCTACCTACATTTATTAACCACTAATCTGCTGCCTCCAACGTCGCCGCCACTATACTAAATTTATTAACCCCTAAATCTAAGTCTAACCCTAACCCTAACACCCCCTAACATAAATATAATTAAAATAAATATAAAGAAAACCTACTATTAATAAATAAATAATTCCTATTTAAAACTACTTACCTATAAAATAAACCCTAATATAGCTACAATATAACTAATAGTTACATTGTATCTACTAGCTTAGGTTTTATTTTTATTTTACAGGCAAGTTTTTTATTTATTATAACTAGGTAGAATAGTTACTAAATAGTTATTAACTATTTACTAACTACCTAGCTAAAATAAATACAAATTTACCTGTAAAATAAAACCTAACCTAAGTTACACTAGCAATAAATACAATTAAATAAATTCAATAAAATTAGCTAAATTACCAAAAAAACAAACACTAAATTACAGAAAATAAAAAACAAATTACAAGATCTTTCAACTAATTACACCTAATTTAATAGCCCTATCAAAAAAAAAAAAAGCCTACCCAAAATAATAAAACCCATAGCCTAAACTAAACTACCAATAGCCCTTAAAAGGGCCTTTTGTGGGGCATTGCCCCAAAGAAATCAGCTCTTTACCTGTAAAAAAAATTACAAACAACCCCCCCAACAGTAAAACCCACCACCCACACAACCAACCCCCCAAATAAAACCCTAACTATAAAAACCTAAGCTCCCCATTGCCCTGAAAAGGGCATTTGGATGTGCATTGCCCTTAAAAAGGCATTTAGCTCTATTGTGGCCCAAAGCCCTAACCTAAAAATAAAACTCACCCAATACACCCTTAAAAAATCCTAACACTAACCCCCGAAGATCCACTTACTGGGAGAAGTCTTCATCCAAGCGGCAAGATGTCCTCAACAAAGCCGGCAGAAGTAGTCCTCCAGACTAGCAGAAGTTGTCCTCCAGATGGGAAGAAGTCTTCATCCAGATGACATCTTCTATCTTCATCCATCCGGCGTGGAGCGGGTTCATCTTCAAGACATCCAACGTGGAGCATCCTCTTCTTCCGAAGGACTAACGATGAATGAAGGTTCCTTTAAATGATGTCATCCAAGATGTTGTCCCTTAGATTCCAATTGGCTGATAGAATTCTATCAGCCAATCAGAATTAAGGTTGAAAAAATCCTATTGGCTGATTGGATAAGCCAATAGGATTGAACTTCAATCCTATTGGCTGATCCAATCAGCCAATAGGATTTTTTCAACCTTAATTCCGATTGGCTGATAGAATTCTATCAGCCAATTGGAATCTAAGGGACGCCATGTGTTTGTCCTTGTCAAAACTCCCTATGGGGCTATGCTTGTCTTTGTTTGTCCTTGTCAACTCCCTCCAAGGAGAGTGATGCACTATGTCACCTTGTCCGATGGCTCCAAAGGGGCTATGCTGGCCTTGGTTTGCCCTTGTCAACTCCCTCCAATGACTGTAATGCACTATGTCACCTTGTCAGATGGCTCCAAAGGGGCTATGCTGGCTTTTGTTTGCCCTTGTCAAATCACTCCAAGGACTGTGATGCACTATGTCACCTTGTCAGATGGCTCCAAAGGGCTATGCTGGCCTTGTTTGCCCTTGTCAACTCCTCCAAAGACTGTGATGCACTATGTGACCTTGTAAGATAGCTCCAAAGGGGCTATGATGGCCTTTGTTGGCCCTTATATAGAAAAAAGTATTAACTGACACTGTGCAAGTTGAAGTGGAATTAGACTAATACAGATCCCTATATTGGATATCTAAATTAGGTTCCAGCCTACCTCCAATAATTACAAATTTCAATTACAAGAGGGAAAAGGAATAGGGAAAAGAAATAGAGGTTTAAGGGGCACTATCATCCACTATAAAATATATTATATACCTTTATTTAATTTAATAAAAAAATCCAGGTTAGGGAAATAATTTAGTTTCTCAACCCAGTGAGGTATATCAGAAAGGAATTAATTAAATTTGACCACAAATACTGCAGTTGCGAGTATAATAGTTAATATTATACCCTATATGTGCTCAACTGCAGATTGAAAATACAATTATTCAAAAACCTAAACCAGTTAGCTCATAGTGATACGCATTCCATGTATGCCCGGCCGAGAATCAGGATACCTCGGCATCTGTCTGGAAATGTAATTGTGGCTTCCTGGCACTAATTACAGACAAACAAACATAAAATAGCACAAATGCATTTTGGTCCATAAACGGACCTTTGTCAATGTGAAGTTGTCTTGAATTTGACAATACCTGAATGCTAAATCCAAGTCCTTGCTATTTAAGCTCTGAAGTTCACACCTACTTAGGGGCATTATCACTTCTAACCCTATCATATGGCCAATCGTAATGTTCTTCCTTTATTCGTTATCAGCCAATAATTATTCAGGATGTGGTAGGTGTGTTATTGTCTGCACCCCTACCATAGTACTATCATTATTAGTCTCCTCCGCCCATTTGACATTATCGTGGGCGTGTTACAATTGTGCCATCTATAGGTATATACAACTTGTTAAAGTAACATTATATATATATATTAGAGTTACTGAATACTTTGTGAATCTATCTGGAAAACCGCAAGAATGCGTATTGTGTGAATTTACAAGCCACTCATTTACATACTCGAGTATTCATTCAATAGTACATTATACCACTCCCTCTGTACTAGTTTCTCTGTTATTGGTTAGAAAATAGTGGGCGTGTATTGTTTCTTCGCCCCATCATGAGTCCAGTGTAATATGACTAATACCCGGTATTTACGTTTGTGCCAACCAAGATGGTAAGGTATGTCAAATTCTAAATAAGACAATGTTTGTCTAGATATCTGATTCCTCTATATGCAGACTTATCTTGGCACTACCTAATACATAAGATTCACATAACCAGATAGTTACTGCAGAGTTCATATATAATAGTGGTCATATTCGATAATGATTATCCAGAATTTGTCTCCACAGACTGTATCCATCCCTTTCACTTCATCTATGTCTTACTCTGTAAGATTCAATAACTAAAATTTAAGAGCTTTATCATAGCCTTGGCTTTTAAGATTATTAACTACTGGGTTTACATCTCTAATTGGAGCATGATATCCCCTTTCAACTTATGATTACCCTATATAATGTATGGTCTATAGACTCTATAGGATCCTTCCTTACTAGTAGGAGTTTTTTTATTTGGCTGATAGATGTATATATTATATAATTCCAATTAACTGTGGATTGTTATTGGTCATCCTCAGACATAGGTTTATACAGTAAGTTTATCAAATGGCTGAAGGATAATTTATATGAGTGTATTTTGTACATTAGACAGCTTTATTCACAGTTTATTACAACTAGTTATATTACTGTCTATCACATTTTAGACCAATATCAAACAGTTAATTATAAATATACCCAGTAATTATTGCATTCATTCATGCCATTTGGGAATACCGTATTCAACAAAAATATCCATTTAGTTTCCTTTTGTAACAGGGTATTTTCTACATTACCACCCCTAATGCCACATTTAGTCTGCTCTAAACCCCAGCATCTTATTGCCTTAGCATTTCCATTATGTTTCTCTAGGAAATGTTTAGCTACTGAGGTTATTTTCTTAGCTTTGGCTAAATCATTCTTGGCATTACGAATATTGAACATGTGCTCTGTGATCCTTGTGCCCAGGCATCTAGTGGTCATACCCACATAAAATAAATTCCAGCTGCATCCAATACAATAGATCACATTTTTGGTTTTGCAGTTTATGTATTGGTTTATATTTTGCTGTCTACCAAATCTATCTGTCATCACTGTCATTTTAACCAAATTTGGGCATATATGACATCCCCACACGATAAAGACCCCTTATATAGAGGCTTTCTTTTAGCATGTCTATATTTATCTTTAAGATTTTGAGCTCACCTATATGCGAAGCTTGGGTATTTAGGTAGAAGAGTTTTTAATTTTTCATCTGATAACAGCACATGCTAATACTTCCTTATAATCTTGCTAACCTCTGTTTTAGCAGAATTATAGGAAGAGTTGAATCTGATCATATTCTCAGATTTCTTTTTTCTACTTTTAGGATGTAGTGGATCCCCCTGTTCATATTGTAGAGCTCTATGATAAGCTCTTGCTAGGTACTTTTGCGAATATCCTCTGGCTTGTAACCTATCTCTTAATTCATTAGCACCCTTTTTGAAGGAATCTAGAGTTGAACAATTTCTTCTCAGACTTAAATATTCACCCACCGGTAGATTTTTGACGGTCATAGGATGGTGGGCGCTTGAGGCATGCAGAATATTATTGGCGGCTGTTGGTTTTTGATATGACTCAGTCACCAATTTATTCTCACATGTTATTTTAATACTAGATCCAAGAATTGTATCTCCGAGGGGCATACGTCGGAGCACACAAAGTACCCATTGTCTGTCTGTGGGGACGAATTCTGGATAATCATTATCGAATATGACCACTGTTCTATATGAAGTCTGCAGTAACTATCTGGTTATGTGAATCATATGTATTAGGTATTGCCAAGATAAGCCTACATATAGAGTAATCAGGTATCTAGACAAACATTGTCTTATTTAGAATCTAAAATACTGCATTACCATCTTGGTTGGCACAAACGTAAATACAGGGTATTAGTCATATTACACTGCCCTCATGATGGGGCGGAGAAACAATACACGCCCACTATTTTCTAACCAATAATGGGAAACCTAATACAGAGGGAGTGGTACAATGTACTATTGAATGAATACTCAAGTATGTAAATGAGTGGCTTGTAAATTCACATAATACGCATACTTGTGGTTTTCCAGATAGATTCACAAAGTATTCAGTAACTATAATATATACAATGTTACTTTAACAGGTTGTATATACCTATAGATGGCACAATCATAACACGCCTATGATAACGTCAAATGGGCGGAGGAGACTAATAATGATAGTACTATGGTAGGGGTGCAGACAATAACACACCTACCACATCCTAAATAATTATTGGCTGATAATGAATAAAGGAGGAACATTACGATTGGCCATATGATAGGGTTAGAAGTGATAATGCCCCAAAGTAGGTGTGAACTTCAGAGCTTAAATAGCGAGGACTTGGATTTAGCATTCAGGTATTGTCAAATTCAAGACAACTTCACATTGACAAAGGTCCGTTTATGGACCAAAATGCATTTGAGCTATTTTATGTTTGTTTGTCTGTAATTAGTGCCAGGAAGCCACAATTACATTTCTAGACCGATGCCGAGGTATCCTGATTATCAGCCGGGCATACATGGAATGCGTATCACTATGAGCTAACTGCTTTAGGTTTGTGAATAATTGTATTTTCAATCTGCTGTTGAGCACATATAGGGTATAATATTAACTATTATACTCGCAACTGCAGTATCTGTGGTCAAATTTAATTAATTCCTTTCTGATATACCTCACTGGGTTGAGAATCTAAATTATTTCCCTAACATGGATTTTTTAATAAAATGAAATAAAGGTATATATATATTTTGTTTGCCCTTGCCAACTCCCTGAATGGACTGTGGTGCACTTTGTCACCTTGTCAGATGGCTCCAAAGGGGCAATGCTGGCATTTGTTTGCCCTTGTCAACTTGTAATGATGTCCATAGAGCTCTTATTTAGGATCTGCTGGTATTTTGTGCAAAACTCTATATTCTTGGCAAAGAAGGTGGGCTGGAGTGGGTAGCTGAGTACTACAGGGTTCGGCAAATTCCTAGAGGCATGCACTCCCCACTCCAGCCCTCCTTCTTTGCCAAGAATACAGAGTTTTGCACAAAATACCAGCAGATCCTAATTAAGAGCTCCATGGACATCATTACATTAAACATTGAAATTTCAAATTTAGAGCTCAGTACCTTAGGACCTGCAATCACAGCACAGCAAAACAAGCTACAGGAAACAGCCGGAGAGGAAGAGTATGACAAGATTGTGCATGACATCACAGATGCGACTAGCACCTTTAAACAGGAAGTAGAGGAGAGAAAGTGCCGGAAGTTCTGGCGCGATGAACATGACTACACCACCGGCAACATTTACAGATTGAACCATGGCAGGAGGAGGCCAGGCAATACATACGCCAGGAGACCGAATTACCAGATGAGACAAAATGCTGGATCCGGCACGGGATCATCCTTAGGATCTGATGGCACGACAACAGAAGTATGTACCACGGCACCTCCCACTTCTCCCTCTTCTTTTTTAGGGGTCAATACCAGTTCCACTACAACAAGCGACAGCGGACAAGGAGGGGTGGTGGCAAACAGAGGAGTGGGGACGCGAACACTGACAAAACGAAGAAAGAGGAGGTAAACATTGTAAATCTGTCTTCCAGGGTACTCTCACAAGATGAGATTTATGTCCTCAATAAGGATTTATCCTTTTGCTCCACTGAGGAGCCAGATCCCTTTGCCCTGATGGTAGACCTGACACGCTTCTTCAGGTTGTTAAGACTCAAGGCGTTTTTCAATAATACTGACAGGATAACCACATACCCTCCACAAGTTTCTGGAGGTGACACATTTGACACTAATAATTTAGGGTTACGCACTAAAAGCCACTTAAACCCCACAGGTGACAATCCCGCTGCAGAAACCTTTATAAAAGTTGTTGAAACTGAGTTCAAGTCCCTTACACAAAATTTCCAGCAAAAAACAGGAACCCAAACCTTACAAAAAAGGAATCCCAAGCCCTTAAATCTATACGGGTTGACAGTAACATTACCATTAAGCCGGCTGATAAGGGTGGTGCCCTTTGTCATTTTGGAAAAATTCATAAAAGCCTTGTAGACCCCCCGACCGCCCTATAGTGGCAGAGATTGGCTCTATATTAAGTCCCACAGCTCAATCTTTGGACAAGGTTTTGTCCCCATTAGTCACCAGTGGCAAATCATATGTCAAAAACACCATGGCTTTTATCCATAAAATTAAACAGTTTACTAATCTAAAAGATGTCTGGTTGTCCACATGGGATGTGACATCTTTGTACACGGTCAGTCCCCACGAGGTGGGGGTTGAGAGTGTGCAGAGTGCTCTTTCTCAGAGTGGGCTATATAATGAAATGCAATGTGATTTCCAAGTTAGATTATTGGAGCTAGTTTTAACTAGCAATTTTTTCATGTTTGTCAACTACTTTTTCTTACAAAAATAGGGGACAGCAATGGGGTCCAATGTGGCCCCATCATACGCCTGTCTTGTGATGGATATGATAGAGGAAAAGTACATATACACACATCCATTATTCAGGGAATATTGCTTAGGATGGGTCCGCTACATTGATGACCTGTTCATCTTGTGGCGGCGCACCCCTGAGCATTTGATTCTTTTAAAAATTATATAGAAAGGCAGGTTCCCTTCTTAAAATTCAGTACTAAAATAATTAACATTGAATTCCTTGACACTATGGTGTATAAAAATCAGGATAGGTTGGAGACTGACCTATATACAAAGCCAACCGATCAAAATACATTGTTGTACAGGTCCAGTTTCCATCCCCCCAGGGTATTTAAAAGTGTTCCCAAGTCACAGCTAATAAGAGTCAACAGAATAGTCTCAGACCCTGAGAAGTGCCAGGAAAGATCAGGACAGATGATGGAGAAGTTTGTGAAAAGAGTTTATAGCCCACATGAATTGGATAATGTCCAAACCAGTCTCACTATTGGTACCAACACACACACAGGGGATAATTCCACTAGGATCTCCTTTGTTAGTACATTTAACACTATGAGTAACAGACGACTAGATTACGTGTTTCGCGTTATGAGCTGCTCTGTACTAACTTGCAAGTTATTTCCACCGCTCACCTCCCTATAGCGCTGCTATTACAGGTTTTCATAAACCCGGCGTTAGCAGGCAATATTGCAGCGTGGAGAAAAATTGAGCTCCATACCGCACCCAAATACCAGCGCTGCTTTGAGCTGGTTTTACATGCTCGTGCACAATTTCCCCATAGACATCAATGGGGAGAGCCAGCTAAAAAAAAGCCTTACACCTGCAATAAAGGAGCGTAAAGCCCCGTAACGCAGCTCCATTGATTCCTATGGGGAAACAAAATGTATGTTTACACCTAACACCCTAACATAAACCCCGAGTCTAAACACCCCTAATCTGCTGCCCCGACATCGCCGCCACCTACAGTACACTTATTAACCCCAATCTGCCCCCCAACATTGCTGCCACCTACAGTAAACTTATTAACCCCTTATCTGCTACCCCTAACATTGTCGCCACCTACCTACATTTAATAACCCCTAATCTTCCGCCCCAATGTCGCCACCACTATACTAAAGTTATTACCCCTAACCATAACCCTAAATCTAACCCTAACCTGAACACCCACTAACTTGAACATAATTAAAATAAATCTAAATAAAAATTGCAATTAATACGTAAATAATTCCTATTTAAAACTAAATACTTACCTATAAAATAAACCCTAAGATAGGTACAATATAACTAATAGTTACATTGTATCTAGCTTAGGTTTTATTTTTATTTCACAGGTAAGTTTGTATTTATTTTAACTAGGTAGACTAGTTAGTAAATAGTTATTAACTATTTACTAGCTACCTAGCTAAAATAAATACAAATTTACCTGTAAAATAAAACCTAACCTGAGTTACACTAACACCTGACCTTACACTACAATTAACTAAATTACAAAAAATAACAAACACTAAATTACACAAAATAAAAAAGAAATGATCAAATATTTAAACTAATTACACCTAATCTAATCTAATAAGCCCTATCAAAATAAAAAGCCCCCCCAAATAAAAAAAAACCCTAGCCTAAACTAAACTGCCAAGCCAACACTAACCCCCGAAGATCCACTTACAGTTTTTGAAGACCGGACATCCATCCTCAACGAAACTGTGAGAAGTCTTCATCCAGATGGCAAGAAGTGGTCCTCCAGGCGGGCAGAAGTCTTCATCCAGACGGCATCTTCTAACTTCATCCATCCGACGCGGAGCGGCTCCATCTTCAAGACACCCGGCGTGGAGCATCCTCTTCTGACGACGGCTACTGAAGAATGAAGGTTCCTTTAAGGGACATCTTCCAAGATGGCGTCCCTTGAATTCCGAATGGCCGATAGAATTCTATCAGCCAATCGGAATTAAAGGTGAAAAATCCTATTGGCTGATGCAATCAGCCAATAGGATTGAGCTTCCATCCTATTGACTGATCCAATCAGCCAATAAGATTGAGCTTGCATTCTATTGGCTGATTGGAACAGCCAATAGAATGCAAGCTCAATCCTATTGGCTGATTGGAACAGCCAATAGAATGCAAGCTCAATCCTATTGGCTGATTGAAGCTCAATCCTATTGGCTGATTGCATCAGCCAATAGGAATTTTTCACCTTTAATTCCGATTGGCTGATAGAATTCTATCAGCCAATCGGAATTCAAGGGATACCATCTTGGATGACGTCCCTTAAAGGAACCTTCATTCTTCAGTAGCTGTCGTCAGAAGAGGATGCTCCGCGCTGGATGTCAAGAAGATGGAGCCGCTCTGCGTTGGAAGGATGGAGATAGAAGATGCCGTCTGGATGAAGATTTCTGCGCACCTAGAGGACCACTTCTTGCCGTCTGGATGAAGACTTCTCCCGGCTTCGTTGAGGATGGATGTCCGGTCTTAAAAGTGGATCTTCGGGGGTTAGTGTTAGGTTTTTTTTAAGGGTTTATTGAGTGGATTTTATTTTTAGCTTAGGGGTTGGGCTGAAAAATAGCTAAATGTCCATTTAAGGGCAATGCCATCCAAATGCCCTTTTCAGGGCAATTGGGAGCTTAGGTTTTTTTTTGTGTGGGTGGTGGGTTTTACTATGGGGGGTTGTTTGTATTTTTTTTTACAGGTAAAAGAGATGATTTCTTTGGGGCAATGCTCCGCAAAAGGCCCTTTTAAGGGCCATTGGCAGTTTAGTTTAGGCTAGGGTTTTTTTATTTGGGGGGGGGGGGGGCTTTTTTATTTTGATAGGGCTATTAGATTAGGTGTAATTAGTTTAAATATTTGATAATTTCTTTTTTATTTTGTGTAATTTAGTGTTTTGTTTTTTTTGTAATTTAGTTAATTGTATTTAATTAATGTAATTTATTTAATTGTAGTGTAAGGTTAGGTGTTAGTTTAACTCAGGTTAGGTTTTATTTTACAGGTAAATTTGTATTTATTTTAGCTAGGTATCTAGTAAATAGTTGATAACTATTTACTAACTAGTCTACCTAGTTAAAATAAATACAAACTTACCTGTGAAATAAAAATAAAACCTAAGCTAGATACAATATAACTATTAGTTATATTGTAGCTAGCTTAGGGTTTATTTTATAGGTAAGTATTTAGTTTTAAATAGGAATTATTTAGGTATTAATTGTAATTTTTATTTAGATTTATTTTAATTATATTAACGTTAGTGGGTGTTAGGGTTAGACTTAGGGTTAGATTTAGGGGTTAATAAGTTTAGTATAGAATGGCGATTATGGGGGCAGCAGATTAGAGGTTAATAACAGTAATGTAGGTTGCGGCTGTCAGGATTCCAGGAATCAGACTGAGACGTGAAGTGCAAAAATAATCATACCTTTATATTAGCAAAAAATAATAAAAAGTCCACAAGTGAAATAACAAGCCAGGAGTTAAAACCAGAGCTGGTAGTCAGACGAGCCGAATCAGGAGCCAAAGCAAATAGTCATACGAGCCAGAATCAGGAACAAGGAAAACAGCAGAGTCAGGAACAAGCCAGGGATCAGGAACCAGGAAGGACGTCAGGCAGCCAGGTAATACATAGGAACTCTCACAAACAGGTCCGAGACAACGCAAAGGCAAAGCATACTGAACAGATGCCCTTTAAATAATAAATGATGACATCACAATTCTGAGACTGCATCCTGTCTCACATGGATGATGCACACCAGTCTGGCCATAAAAGGAAGTGCAGGAAATTAGCAGCATCCCCCACAATGCACCATAGTCAGCAAGAGAGGAGAGTAAAATGGTTACCAGCAGCACATGGCAAACAAAACAGGGAAAAAACCCTGACATGCGGCGATGTTAGGGACAGCAGATTAGGGGTTAATAATATTTAACTAGTGTTTGCGATGCGGGAGTATGGCGGTTTAGAGGTTAATATGTTTATTCTAGTGGTGGTGATGTCTGGAGCGGCAGATTAGGGATTAATAATTTTATTTTAGTGTTTGCGATGCGGGAGGGCCTCAGTTTAGGGATTAATAGGTAGTTTATGGGTGTTAGTGTACTTTTTAGCACTTTAGTTATGAGTTTTATGTTATGGCTTTGTAACATTAAAGCCATAACTACTGAATTTCAGTTTACGGTATGGATCTTGACGGTATAGGGTGTACTGCTCACTTTTTGGCCGGACAGGCAAACTCGTAATACCGGTGCTGTGGAAGTCCCATTGAAAAAGGAATTTTTGAAAGGTGCAGTAGTTACATTGCGTGACGACCAAAAAAGTGTGCGGTACAGCTATACCTGGAAGACTCGTAATAGCAGCGGTAGTGAAAAAGCAGCGTTATGAGGCTTTTTCACCCATAACGCAAAACTCATAATATCTACTCAAGAGTCTTTAACATCATAAAAAAGAATTGGTTTCTGTTAAAAGAAGTCCTGAGATACAAGAATTTAATCAGTTCCCTAGGGCATCATACCGCAAAGGCAACACAATGGGTAAGAGATTGGTACATGCTGACCAGATAGAGATTAGTGGAGGTGACTACCCTAAAAAGATTTGTGGTACTCAAAAAAATTGGACTTACCCATGCTTAGGATGCGCCCATTGCAATAGCATGATCAAGGGAGAAGAAATATCACACCCTTAAGTTCAAAATCCCAGGTTACTTCACGTGTAACTCTACATATGTAGTGTATGCCTTGAAATGCCCATGTTGCCTACTCTATGTAGGCGAGACCATACAAAAGGTCAAGGACCGCTTCTGCCAACACAAGTCCAATATCAGAAATGAAAAAAATGCTCATCTTCCTGTCCCCTCCCATTTCCTGGAGAAAGGCCATCAAGCCAACCAATTAAAATTCATGGTTATTGATCATGCCAGGAAAAAGCCAAGAGGGGGTGACAGGAGCTCTTATATAAAGAAGCAAAATGGATTTGGACCCTAGATACCATGTATCCAAGGGGCCTCAAAAGAGAGTTTGGTGTAATGCCCTTAATATAAGTTATATAGTCCACAGTACACAAAGATTTGTAGTTTAGGTACCCAATGTAAGCTTATTTCCTTTTCTCTTCCCTGTTTTATGTTTTTTGTTTTTAGTTATTTTTACTTTTGAGGTCCAATTCTTAATAATGGCTAGCTAGGGTTAAAATATGTGTGCCTTTAAGTTAAGCCAATTAGGATACCAGTGTGATGTCACTTTAGCACGTGCCCCCTTGCAGCCTGTTAATTGGTTCCTCATTATTTGCCTTGTGTATAAATTGTGTTCACAGTTTAATGTATGTCAGCTTGAGAAAGGGGCAGACAACCCTGAAACGTTGCTCTAATATAGGTGATTTCTTTATAGTGAGAAAGCTACCTTATTCACCTTTTGTATTATAATATGAATGTTGACAGCACATATATTCCAATTATCATGAAATCTTATTGTATTAGTAGAACATAAGAAATCACTGTGTGTAATGCACACATAGTTTAGATGATTAATCTCTTTCTTTGATGTTTTATTATATTTAATTATCAAACTATATATTGCTATAGGTAACATATAATGTATAAACAATACACATTTTCGTGATGTATATAGTACCATTATTTCTATGTTGAACCTTGATGCTTCCTAAATATTTCCTAATCTTATTATTCTAATGAAATATATGTTTATTAACAACAATGGATTATATTTCACATATCACATTATAATGTTATCTAGCGTTACATTATGTGAAGATGTGCATTAAATAGAACAAACACGCTTGCTATTTAACAATATAGCACATGCTAGTTTTTGAAATAGAAATACAATTGCGATATTGGATTCGCCATGTTGGCGAATGAGAACACAAGTTTAAAATCATGATTTTCTGAGTTTATAGATTGTGTCAATCTTGTACATTGTTGAAACATAGATGATAAAAGATCTAAAATATTTCGACTGATGGCTGTCTCGTGGAAGAAACAAATGAAGTCAATGTGTTGTTGATCCCGAATATATTTTGAGGCAAGTGATAATCCATGAACGTTCTACAATGAATATACTCCATCTTGTTTAATGTGTTTGTCAACAATATTTTCTCATTAACAAATAATTTATGTGTTGTGTTTAATTGTATACATTGTAATTTCCGAAACATGCGCATTTGTATTTGAAGTCATTTTTCAATATTCATTCATCTATATCATATGATATATAAAGGATATTTTAATTGTGTAACATATAATAAATCATGCATACTTTTTAGAGATGTTATGTCCTGGTATTTATTATTAATGTAAATGTTCTATATTGTGTCAAGTATCGATTCCACATTGTTGCTATCCAAATAATCTAGCACTGTGAGCATGAAATTCAAATGTTACTCTTAAAGGGACATGAAACCTTAAAGGTATCTTTTATTAGTTATGTAGAACAATGTTAAACAAGTTTCAAATTTACTTCTATTATCAAATGTGCTTCATTCTCTTGGTATCATTTGTTGGAGGAGCATCAATACACTACTAGCTTCTAAGTAAACACATGGGTGAGGCAATGACAATCGGTAGATATATGCAGCCACCAATCAGCAGATTGAAGCTAGGTTCTTTACTGCACCTGAGCTTTCCTAGATAAAGAGGACCTGGAATATGTTATTTAGAACAATTAACATATTTGTTTGTCCTTCTATCAGGGTGTTCACTGCTTTGGTCATAAACTGTGTGTGTGCTTCTTGTGCCTTCTGGGAGTCCTGCATTTCCTGTAGGAAGGCCCTCATCAGCTCCACCTCGGACACTGTGGGGGGGGGGGGGGATGTTTTTGTCAGGGGAATCTGCTGCAGGGGAATCTACTGCAGGGGGATCATCCTGTTCTCTCAGCGGTGGCATGTCACCTTCTGCACCACTCTCATGCCTGGGTGAAGGAGGAGCATGTTCCTGCTGTGTTTCCTCCTTACTGGCCTCAGACTCTGTATATTTTAAAATTAAAGAAATAAGAGATATTAGCACAGTTCCAAATAAAAATGTAAATGTTATATTTGAAAGTGTATTAATGAGGCTGCCTTACTAATTCAGTTTTATCCAAAAGCAATTAATACGATTTACGTATTTGAAAACCCGTCTTTTGGATATCTATATGGTCAAAATAAATGTATTTTTGTGTGCGTCTTAAATATGTTTAAATGCACACCTAATCTGTAGACTAGATACTAATGTGATAGCTTTTCTTCAAATACAACTTTCTCAAGGTAATTCTGAATGCGTTTTCGGAATGTTTAAAAAAGCGTAATTGCGTTAATCATACCCATAATTTATTTTGCGTGTAAATGAGTTATGAGATGGATGGAAAGAGATTATTAAATGTGCTTTCCAGCAGATGAGAAGTGCAGGTTCCCGGTATCGATCCCTCCTTCGATCCCGACTAGGGCCAACTCTGAGATGTTGGGATACAACATTTCCTCCCAGCGGCTATAGACGAATCTCTGCTCCGACCCGCAACCGGTCCCGTTACTGGCTTGCCTCTGCCTCAAAAATTTATACTTGAGCTAACTTTTGCAGTCCCAGTAGCGGTGCTATATAGATTTTACGTCCCTTCTGAACTCCCCCACTGCATTGACAGCATCCCTGATCTTCAACCACAACTTTTTCTTCTCTGAAGGGGTGACCTTCAGTGCCTGCAGCATCGTAGCCCTCTCCATATAGGCCATTATAAGGCCCTCCTTCTCCTCCGTGGTATACCTCTCCTCCCTCTGCCTGGGCTTCCCCTGTGATGTGAGCCTCTGTTCTCCGGACTATATTGCACCCTCTCTGCATTCCTGACTTGTCCCACTAGGCCCAGCCACTTGTTCGTCTTCAACAATGTGACTGTGCCTACCCAACCTGATCTCTCCCTCCTTCCTCTCCCCCTTCCTCTCTAGTTCCTCTCCCCCTTCCTCTCCCGCTCCCCTCCCTAATCACCTCTCTAATCTCCTCCATAATCTCCTCCCAACTCCTCCTTCCAGCCATACCTTTTCCGAAGGTGAAAGTGCACAAAAGGAAGGGGGTCAAAATAATGAAATAAAAGTAAAAAGTGTGAATGGGTTTTAGAAAATAGGGTAAGGGGTAGTAATAGACAGAAAAACGTATATAAAAGGACTAAATGAGGGTGTGTAAACAATAAGTTGGTCTAAAAAGAACAAAATATAACTATGGGATGGGTATAGCATTAAAGGGAATGGGGTATGTTGTGTATGTGTGTGTATGTTGTGTTACTGGTATGTATTGAATGTGTTTGCATCTAAATGAAAGTAAATATGTTTAACTATGTGTAAGGAATGAAAAACAAAGCAGCACTCGCACACTCACCACACACACCACACTCAGCACACTCAGATTCGTACACAAACTCTCTCTAACACTCTATATTTCACTATCTTTCTCTCTCTCTCTTTCTCTCTCTCTCTCTCTCTCTCTCTCTGTCTCTCTCTCACTATCTCTCTCTCTCTCTCTCTCTCTCTCGCTATCTCTATCTCTCTCACTATCTCTCACTATCTCTCTCTCTCACTATCTCTCTCTCACTGTCTCTCTCTCTCTCACTATCTCTCTCTCTCACTATCTCTCTTTCTCACTATCTCTCTCTCTCATGGGGGGGTAGTTATCAACGTGTCAACTTTCCTGCCTTCGCCGGCCCAATACGCCCGCCTAAGCTCGCCTCACATCGCCGCCGTGGACCTGAAAAATTTCGCCTAAGTTATCAAATAAAGCTGTCAAAAAGCCGCGGGGCGATGAGCAGCGGACTGTGAGAGTTATCACTCATCCGATCTCGCTGCTCTTCGGCTTTTTCCCAGCTTTATTGCTAGCCTGTCACTAAGCACTCACACTAAACTGCACTGTTCTACCCCCTATACCGGCGCCCCCCGCAACTAAATAAAGTTACTAACCCCTAAACCGCCGCTCCTAGACCCTGCAGCAACTCTGATAAATGTATTAACCCCTAAACCGCCGCTCCTAGACCCTGCCGCAACTCTGATAAATGTATTAACCCCTAAACCGCCGCTCCTAGACCCTGCCGCAACTCTGATAAATGTATTAACCCCTAAACCACCGCTCCTAGACCCTGCCGCAACTCTGATAAATGTATTAACCCCTAAACCGCCGCTCCCGGACACTGCTGCCACCTACCTACATTATACCTATTAACCCCTATCCTGCCCTCACTACACCGTCGCCACCTATAATAAATTTATTAACCCCTATCCTGCCCCCCACTACACCGCCGCCACTGTAATAAATTTATTAACCCATAAACCTAAGTCTAACACTAACCCTAACACCCCCCTAACTTAAATATTAATTAAATAAATCTAAATAATATTTCTATTATGAACTAAATTAATCCTATTTAAAACTAAATACTTACCTTTAAAATAAACCCTAATATAGCTACAATATAAATAATAATTATATTGTAGCTATCTTAGGATTTATTTTTATTTTCCAGGCAAATTTCAATTTATTTTAACTAGGTACAATAGCTATTAAATAGTTATTAACTATTTAATAGCTACCTAGCTAAAATAAAGAGAAATTTACCTGTAAAATAAAAACTAACCTAAGTTACAATTACACCTAACACTACACTATACTTTAATAAATTATTCTTATTTAAAACTAAATACCTTTAAAATAAACCCTAATATAGCTACAATATAAATAATAATTATATTGTAGCTATCTTAGGATTTATTTTTATTTTACAGGTAACTTTGTATTTATTTTAGCTAGTTAGAATAGTTATTAAATAGTTATTAACTATTTAATAACTACCTAGCTAAAAGAAATACAAAATTACCTGTAAAATAAATCCTAACCTAAGTTACAATTAAACCTAACACTACACTATCATTAAATTAATTAAATAAATTACCTACAAATAACTACAATTAAATACAATTACATAAACTAACTAAAGTACAAAAAATAAAAAAGCTAAGTTACAAAAAATAAAAAAAATAGGTTACAAACATTTTAAAAATATTACAACAATTTTAAGCTACTTACACCTAATCTAAGCCCCCTAATAAAATAACAAACCCCCCCAAAAGAAAAAAAAGCCCTACCCTATTCTAAATTAAAAAAGTTCAAAGCTCTTTTACCTTACCAGCCCTTAAAAGGGCCATTTGTGGGGCATGCCCCCAAAGAATTCAGCTCTTTTGCCTGTAAAAGAAAAATACAACCCCCCCCAACATTAAAACCTACCACCCACATACCCCTAATCTAACCCAACCCCCCCTTAAAATAACCTAACACTAATCCCCTGAATATCATCCTACCTTTAGTCGTCTTCACTCAGCCGAGCCACCGATGGAACTGAAGAGGAGACCCGGACCTGCAGAAGTGATCCTCCAAGCGGCGCTGAAGAAATCTTCCATCCGATGAAGTGATCCTCCAAGCGGCGCTGAAAAAGTCTTCCATCCGGGTGATGTCATCTTCCAAGAGGCGCTGAAGAAGTCTTCTATCCGGGCGATGTCATCTTCCAAGCCGGGTCTTGAATCTTCATCCCGCCGACACGGAACATCCTTCTTTACCGACGGACTACAGACGAATGAAGGCTCCTTTAAGGGACGTCATCCAAGATGGCGTCCCTTCAATTCCGATTGGCTGATAGGATTCTATCAGCCAATCGGAATTAAGGTAGGAAAAATCTGATTGGCTGATTGAATCAGCCAATCAGATTCAAGTTCAATATTATTGGCTGATCCATTCAGCCAATCAGATTGAGCTCGCATTCTATTGGCTGATCGAAAAAGCCAATAGAATGCGAGCTCAATCTGATTGGCTGATTGGATCAGCCAATCGGATTGAACTTGATTCTGATTGGCTGATTCCATCAGCCAATCAGAATATTCCTACCTTAATTCCCATTGGCTGATAGAATCCTATCAGCCAATCGGAATTCGAGGGACGCCATCTTGGATGACGTCATTTAAAGGAACCGTCATTCGGCGAGTAGGCGTCGGTTGAAGAGGATGTTCCGCGACGGTTGGAAAGAAGATGGCTCCGCTCCGCTCCAGAAGAAAGAAGATTGAAGATGCGGCTTGATAGAAGACTTCATCCCGATGATGGACTTCTGACTTCAGCCGATGATGGATTTCTTCAGCCACCGCTTGGATCCAGACTTCAGCCCGAGGATGGACGTCACTCTTCAGCCCCCCGCTTGGGCTTGGATCAAGACTTCCGAGGACCGATCGGTGAACCTGGTATGGTGAAGATAAGGTAGGAAGATCTTCAGGGGCTTAGTGTTAGGTTTATTTAAGGGGGGTTTGGGTTAGATTAGGGGTATGTGGGTGGTGGGTTGTAATGTTGGGGGGGGGTATTGTATGTTTTTTTTTTACAGGCAAAAGAGCTGAATTCTTTGGGGCATGCCCCGCAAAGGGCCCTGTTCAGGGCTGGTAAGGTAAAAGAGCTTTGAACTTTTTTAATTTAGAATAGGGTAGGGCATTTTTTATTTTGGGGGTCTTTGTTATTTTATTAGGGGGCTTAGAGTAGGTGTAATTAGTTTAAAATTGTTGTAATTTTTTTCTAATGTTTGTAAATATTTTTTTATTTTTTTTAACTTAGTTCTTTTTTATTTTTTGTACTTTAGTTAGTTTATTTCATTGTAGTTATTTGTAGATATTTTATTTAAATAATTTATTGATAGTGTAGTGTTAGGTTTTTTAATTGTAGATAATTGTAGGTATTGTATTTAATTAATTTATTGATAGTGTAGTGTTAGGTTTAATTGTAGATAATTGTAGGTATTGTATTTAATTAATTTATTGATAGTGTAGTGTTAGGTTTAATTGTAACTTAGGTTAGGATTTATTTTACAGGTAATTTTGTAATTATTTTAACTATTTTAGCTATTAAATAGTTCTTAACTATTTAATAGCTATTGTACCTGGTTAAAATAAATACAAAGTTGCCTGTAAAATAAATATTAATCCTAAAATAGCTATAATATAATTATAATTTATGTTGTAGCTATATTAGGGTTTATTTTACAGGTAAGTATTTAGCTTTAAATAGGAATAATTTATTTAATAAGAGTTAATTTATTTAGTTAGAATAAAAGTATATTTAACTTAGGGGGGGTGTTAGGGTTAGGGTTAAAATTAGCTTTAGTGGTTAAAAAATTTATTAGAGTAGCGGTGAGCTCCGATCGGAAGCATTTTATATTCGCCCTTTTTCGCTAAAAGCTATTCTGCATTGTAGCACCAAAACAGCTTCCGTTCAATATCTGCAGAATGATATTTTTTAAAAATATCGTCATAGCATGGCATAAGTTTTGCCGTACGATAGGAATAGATCCTTCCTTGTATGATTTCCTTCCTATTCAAGGTAACCCTAAGTTTATACCAGGCATTTATCATAAGGTATTCAAATCTTGGGCAAATAAAGGTTTATTGTTGGTCAAGCAATTGTTGGATGAAAACCATCTGATACTCACAGCAGAACTTATTTTTCAGACTTATGATCTACCTAGATCAGATTTATTCGCTTATTTTCAAATTCAACACTATATACATGAGCAAAATTATGTGGGCAGGCAGGTGACAGCTTGGTCGGATATCAGAACTCTAATCCAAAAATTCATTGGCGGGGTCTCATCCATCTCGTTGATGTATGACATTATGCTGTCCAAACAAAGTGAAATATATCTAGATAAGATCAGTAATTGGTTATATCCAGTTATTTCTGAGATAGATAATGAAAAAATTGTTCAAAGTTTTAATATGTTATACAAATGTAGGATATCTATGAGCTGGAAAGAATCACACATGAAGCTTTTGAATAATTTTTACTTGCATCCGCTCAAAATTCAAAAATTTTCTATTTCCAGTATAAGTAACTGTCCTCGCTGTGTTAATCATAAAGCAGATTTATTTCATATGTTTTGGTACTGCCCCAAAATCAATCAGTTATGGCTTAAAGTTTGTTTTTGGTTTAATGCTCTCTACGATATTAATATGGCTGTGACCATACAAGAGGTGGTTTTATTGTTTAGTGCTATGGATAGTAGATACCCCCGTTTGATTCGTATCTTCAATACGATTATTTTGGCGGTGCGTCATCTCATTCTCAAGAACTGGAAAGCAAATAGAGCTCCGAGTTTTGGACTGCTCCTTAAAGAAATTCAAGAACAAGTAGTTTTTGAATCATTCCATTTATTGGATGCCTCTGAGAAGAGAATAGATGATTTTCTCTGGGGGTGGTTTCCAATCATTAAGTCTTACTCTGTTCCAATCCAAAGACAGATACTTTTCCCGTTCCGTTCGTCTATTAGTTTCGCAGAAATGGTACTTTTGGGGAAATTTCCGGCCTCGTGGATCAGTAGTGGGCCATAGAGTATCTGACACTATTCGTGGGTGTCTGATTGAGATTTGAATGGTGACGGTGGGGGATGGGGGTGAGGGGGGAGGGGGAGACGGACAGGGGGGAATTCGTTTTCTTCCTTTTTTTATTTTTTTTTTATTTAATTATTTATTTTATTTATATTCGCTGTGTTTTAAGCAGAGCAGAAAAATCTAGTAAGACAAAGAAGATTACGGCAAAATATTTGTATTTATAATTTTTGATTTTTATTTGTATATATTTTTATGAAATGTTTTGCCACTGTTTGTTTTCATTATAATATCATGTCTCTTGGAGATCAATAAAAATTTATTGGAAAAAAAAAAAAAAAATTAGCTTTAGGGGTTAATCTGTTAGGTGCAGACGTAGGAAGTGTTTCCCCGTAGGAAACAATGGGGCTGCGTTAGGAGCTGAACGCGGCTTTTTTGCAGGTGTTAGGTTTTTTTTCAGCTCAAACAGCCCCATTGTTTCCTATGGGGGAATCATGCACGAGCACGTTTTTTAAGCTGGCCGCGTCCGTAAGCACCGCTGGTATCGAGAGTTGAAGTTGCGTTAAATATGCTCTACGCTCCTTTTTTGGAGCCTAACGCAGCCATTCTGTGAACTCTCAATACCAGAGGTGTTTAAAAGGTGCGGCCAGAAAAAAGCCAGCGTTAGCTACGCACCCCTTTGGCCGCAGAACTCTAAATCTAGGCGTTAGGGTTTATTTTACAGGTAAGTATTTAGTTTTAAATAGGAATAATTTATTAAAGTATAGTGAAGTGTTAGGTGTAATTGTAACTTAGGTTAGTTTTTATTTTACAGGTAAATTTCTCTTTATTTTAGCTAAGTAAGCTATTAAATAGTTAAGAACTATTTAATAGCTATTGTACCTAGTTAAAATAAATTGAAAGTTACCTATAAAATAAAAATTAAATCCTAACATAGCTACAATATAATTATTATTTATATTGTAGCTATATTAGGGTTTATTTTATAGGTAAGTATTTAGTTTTAAATAGGATTAACTTAGGTCATAATAGAAATATTATTTAGATTTATTTAATTAATATTTAAGTTAGGGGGGTGTTAGGGTTAGTGTTAGACTTAGGTTTAGGGGTTAATAATTTTATTATAGGTGCGGCGGTGTGGGGGGGCAGGATAGGGGTTAATAAATTTATTATAGGTGGCGACGGTGTAGGGGGGGCAGATTAGGGGTTAATAAATTTAATATAGGTTGCGGCAGGGTCAGGGAGCGGCGGTTTAGGGGTTAATACATTTATTATAATTGCGGCGGGGTCAGGGAGCGGCGGTTTAGGGGTTAATACATTTATTATAATTGCGGCGGGGTCAGGGAGCGGCGGTTTAGGGGTTAATATTTATAGAGTAGCTTGCGGTGGGCTCCGGGAGCGGCGGTTTAGGGGTTAATATGTATAGAGTAGCTTGCGGTGGGCTCCGGGAGCGGCGGTTTAGGGGTTAATATGTATAGAGTAGCTTGCGGTGGGCTCCGGGAGCGGCGGTTTAGGGGGTCATAACTTTATTTAGTTGCGGCGGTGTAGGGGGGACAGATTAGTGGTGTTTAGACTCGGGGTACATGTTAGGGTGTTAGGTGCAGACATCTCCCATAGGAATCAATGGGATGTCTGTCAGCAGCGAACTTGTACTTTCGCTATGGTCTGACTCCCATTGATTCCTATGGGATCCACCGCCTCCAGGGCGGCGGATTGAAAACCAGGTACGCTGGGCCGTAAAAGTGCCGAGCGTACCTGCTAGTTTTTTGATAACTAGCAAAAGTAGTCAGATTGTGCCGCACTTGTGTGCGGAACATCTGTAGTGACGTAAGAATCGATCTGTGTCGGACTGAGTCCGGCGGATCAAAGTTTACGTCACAAAATTCTACTTTTGCCGGTCTCTAGCCTTTGATAACTAAGGCGAATCAGCCTCGCCACAAATACGCTGCGGAATTCCAGGGTATTTGAGGTTGACGGCTTGATAACTACCCCCCATGGTCTCTCTCACTATCTCTTTCTCTCTCTCTCTCTCTCTCTCTCTCTCTCTCTCACTGTCTCTCTCTCTCACTATCTCTCTCTCACTATCTCTCACTATCTCTTTCTCACTCTCTCACTATCTCTCTCTCTCTCTCACTATCTCTCTCTCTCACTATCTCTCTCATTATCTATCTCTATCTATCTCTGATTATATCTGACTATATAATTATCTATCTCTAACCTTGAACGCCTAGACCGGTACCTGTCTCGAAAAAGCAATACAGTCAAGGTAGCCATGTTTAGAGCGTGCTTATATACCCTATGTAAATGCTTAATGATGTAACGGTTTGAAAAGTAAACAAGGTACAGGTGTGCTTTAGTGGAGATTTGTATGTGTGCAATGTGGAGTAGTTGTTTGAATTTGCGCATGCTCATATTGAGTTTCTAAATCCACATAAGTTTTTAGGCAATGTGTATAATGTGATGATGTCATAGTGATTGTTTTGCATAAAATTATCATAATTTAGTATATCAAAATCTTTTCTAATCGCCTATGCGTATGTTTGGTTTGTGTATAAGTGCGTATTTATTCTTGTTCTTTTGTTCCGTGATGTAGATCCAAACGTATTTTTTGAATCCTCGTTTGTTTGAATGTTATAAATGATTGTGAATGTTGAATGCGAATGTGCTATGTTGTGTGAGCGATTGTTGTTTGTACATTTGGCATGGTTATTCTTTGTGTCCATTAAATTGTATGTGTAATGTGACAGAGCAATGTGTAGTTCTCGCGATATCGAGTGTTAGATGCAAAATCTGTTTATTTTTCAGTTTGCATTGATCTCTATGGGGGAATCCATCCGTGATTACACAAGTGAAATAAATGCGGCATTCATATTAACGCGATGCGTAACGAGGTTCTTTTCAGACTTGTAATACCTACGTTACGAAGAGTGTGCAATGAACATTACGCAGGTGCTATTTGAGCACAGACATAATGCAAAACGCGTAATCTAGATGGTACAAGCACTTTAGGCTCTCTGAGCAAGAGGTGTGTTTATAGTGCAGGGTGCATACTTAAATACACTTTTGAAACAGCTATAGCTTTTATTAGAAGCATTTTTGCTAATACCTGTACATTACAAAAATACTTCTAATCAAAGCTGACAAGTATCCATGTGGATTCCACTTTTGGCTGGATTGTCCCTTTAAGTATGAGGTGCATTAATGTTACTGCTTGCACAAACAAGTCTTTGGTTAATAGTATACAAGGTGAGCGCTAGTGATTGTGAGATGCTCAGTATAAAACCAGCTGCACAATCAGTAATGCTCCACTTGTAATCTGAACCTGTGTTTATTTCCCGCCAGTGTGGAGTTCTCAGAACGTAAATATTCAGCATTAGAATAAAAACTATAAAGAACCGAGATACCCTCTACCCTTATATTAAAATGATTCCCATTTCAATGCGCATCTACTTTTGTTAAATATGATTTTTTTAGGGGCTTACAATCCCATCTGCAATCACGAGGGGATAATGGGAATTACTCTCCATCATCTTGTTTGGACAATATGAATATCTCATTTTCCAGCCAGCTGATACTTCAGCTGTTTGTAGTGTTTTGTGAATGACGTATTCAGGGACTGTATTGATTCCTATGATATAGTCTTAACACTATGCTAATTTATTCTAAATCTTTATCTAAGCACAGAACAGAGATTTCCGTTCAGAGATAATAGACTTTATGTAAAGTGTAGGAGTGGGATTTAGAGAAAAGGAGATTACCCTTTAGGATATATTACTTTACAAGAAGGCTTCAAAACTGATTCCCTTTGGCCTCTGACCACTTTAAAGAATATTGAAAAGCTGATGAGTTTTATGAATTATTAGAGACAATTTATTATACAAATACTGAGATATATACAAAATGTTCTCATATACCTATCAATAAGTGCTGTAACATGGTGTTTCCTCACCTATGCTTATTTACATACTTAAATAGTTGTAGAAAAGCTAAGTAAACAAGTTTATAAATGAATCACGCACTTAGTAGGTGGTGTAACAGAGAGATAATATATGTTAATGTTCCACTATTCTGTATAAGTATATACAGTGAGAGAAAAAGAAAAGATAAGGAGGATATTGAGTAAACATACAGGTAGATTAAAAGTTTTGCGTTCGTGTTTTAACGCTGAAAAAATGGCCATTTCAGTGTTAAAACAGCAACGCAGCCATTATGAGTCTTGTCGGTATAGCTGTACTGCAAGCTTTTTAGCCTGTAACGCAACGTCAGTCCCGCACTCGAAAACATTATCGGGTAGATTACGAGTTTTTGTCGGTAAGGCTTGCGTTGCTAATGCACAGTTTTTTCTCACCACTCACTTAAGACAACGCTGGTATTACAGGTTTTTTTTAACCCAGCGTTAGCCACAAAAAAGTGAGCGGAGAGCAAAATTTAGCTCCACATCTCACCTCAATACCAGCGTTGCTTACTGTAGCGGTGAACTGGCTGAACGTGCTTGTGCACGATTTCCCCATAGGAATCAATGGGGCTGAGCCAGCTGAAAAAACACCTAACACCTGCAAAAAAAGCAGCGTTCAGCTTCTAACGCAGCCCCATTGATTCCTATGGGGAAAGAACATTTATGTCTACACCTAACACCCTAACATGAACATCGAGGCTAAACACCCCTAATATTACACTTATTAACCGCTAATCTGCCACCCCCGACATCGCCGACACCTGCTTTATATTCTTAAACCCTAATCTGCCACTCCGGACACCGCCGCCACCTACATTATCCCTATGAACCCCTAATCTGCCGCCCCCAACATCGCCGACACCTACTTTTTATTTATTAACCCCTAATTTCCCACCCCCAATGTCGCCGCAACCTACCTACAATTATTAACCCCTAATCTGCCGCCCCATCATCGCTGCTACTATATTAAATTTATTAACCCCTAAACCTAAGTCTAAACATAAGTGTAACACCCCCTAACTTAAATATAATTTAAATAAAACTAAATAAAATTACTACAATTAAATAAATTAATCCTATTTAAAACTAAATACTTACCTGTAAAAACCCTAAGGCCTAGATTTGGAGTTTTGTCGGTAACGACCCGAAAAACTAACGCCGGCTTTTTTCTGGCCGCACCATAAAAATAACTCTGGTATTGAGAGTCCACATAAAGGCTGCGTTAGACTCCAAAAAAGGAGCGTAGAGCATTTTTAACGCAGCTTCAACTCTCGATACCAGAGTTGCTTACGGACGCGGCCAGCCTCAAAAACGTGCTTGTGCACGATTCCCCCATAGGAAACAATGGGGCTGTTTGAGCTGAAAAAAAACCAAACACCTGCAAAAAAGCAGCGTTCAGCTCCTAACGCAGCCCCATTGTTTGCTATGCGGTAACCCTTCCTACGTCTGCACTTAACACTCTAACATGTACCCCGAGTCTAAACACCCCTAACCTTACACTTATTAACCCCTAATCTGCCGCCCCCGCTATCGCTGACCCCTGCATATTATTATTAACCCCTAATCTGCCACTCCGTAAACCGCCGCTACTTACATTATCCCTATGTACCCCTAATCTGCTGCCCCTAACACCGCCGACCCCTATATTATATTTATTAACCCCTAATCTGCCCCCCACAATGTCGCCTCCACCTGCCTACACTTATTAACCCCTAATCTGCCGACCGGACCTGAGCGCTACTATAATAAAGTTATTAACCCCTAATCCGCCTCACTAACCCTATCATAAATAGTATTAACCCCTAATCTGCCCTCCCTAACATCGCCGACACCTAACTTCAATTATTAACCCCTAATCTGCCGACCGAATCTCGCCGCTATTCTAATAAATGTATTAACCCCTAAAGCTAAGTCTAACCCTAATACTAACACCCCCCTAAATTAAATATAATTTAAATCTAACGAAATTAATTAACTCTTATTAAATAAATTATTCCTATTTAAAGCTAAATACTTACCTGTAAAATTAATCCTAATATAGCTACACTATAAATTATAATTATATTATAGCTATTTTAGGATTAATATTTATTTTACAGGTAACTTTGTAATTATTTTAACCAGGTACAATAGCTATTAAATAGTTAATAACTATTTAATAGTTACCTAGTTAAAATAATTACAAAATTACCTGTAAAATAAATCCTAACCTAAGTTACAATTAAACCTAACACTACAGTATCAATAAATTAATTAAATAAAATATCTACAATTATCTACAATAAAACCTAACACTACACTATCAATAAATTAATTAAATAAAATACCTACAATTACCTACAATTAAACCTAACACTACACTATCAATAAATAAATTAAATAAACTACCTACAATTACCTACAATTAAACCTAACACTACACTATCAATAAATTAATTAAATAAACTACCTACAATTACCTACAATTAAACCTAACACTACACTATCAATACATTAATTAAACACAATTCCTACAAATAAATACAATTAAATAAACTAACTAAAGTACAAAAAATAAAAAAGAACTAAGTTACAAAAAATAAAAAAATATTTACAAACATAAGAAAAATATTACAACAATTTTAAACTAATTACACCTACTCTAAGCCCCCTAATAAAATAACAAAGCCCCCCAAAATAAAAAAATGCCCTACCCTATTCTAAATTACTAAAGTTCAAAGCTCTTTTACCTTACCAGCCCTAAACAGGGCCCTTTGCGGGGCATGCCCCGATGCTCCGCATCGTCTGGCTTCAAGATGGACCAGCTCCACTCCGGATGGATGAAGACTTCTGCCCCTCTGGAGGTCAACTTCTGGACAGATCGGATGAAGACTTCTGCCCCTCTGGAGGTCAACTTCTGGACGGATCGGATGAAGACTTCTGCCCCTCTGGAGGTCAACTTCTGGATGGATCGGATGAAGACTTCTGCCCCTCTGGAAGACCACTTGTGCCCGGCTGGGTGAAGATGTCTCAAGGTAGGGTGATCTTCAGGGGGTTAGTGTTAGGTTTTTTTAAGGGGGGATTGGGTGGGTTTTAGAGTAGGGTTGGTTGTGTGGGTGGTGGGTTTTAATGTTGGGGGGTATTGTATTTTTTTTTACAGGTAATAGAGCTGATTACTTTGGGGCAATGCCCCACAAAAGCCCTTTTAAGGGCTATTTGTAATTTAGTATAGGGTAGTGCTTTTTATTATTTTGGGGCTTTTTTATTTTATTAGGGGGATTAGAGAAGGCGTAATTAGTTTAAAATTCTTGTAATTATTTTTTTATTTTCTGTAATTTAGTGTTTGTTTGTTTTTGTACTTTTGCTTATTTAATTGTATTTAATTCTAGTTAGTTAAGGTAATTAATTTAATGATAGTGTAGTGTTAGATGTCATTGTAACTTAGGTTAGGATTTATTTTACAGGTACTTTTGTATTTATTTTAGCTAGGTAGTTATTAAATAGTTAATAACTATTTAATAACTATTGTACCTAGTTAAAATAAATACAAACTTGCCTGTAAAATAAAAATAAACCCTAAGCTAGATACAAATGTAACTATTAGTTATATTGTAGCTATCTTAGGGTTTATTTTACAGGTAAATATTTAGTTTTAAATAGGATTAATTTATTTAATTGTAGTAATTTTATTTTGTTTTATTTAAATTATATTTAAGTTAGGGGGGTGTTAGACTTAGGTTTAGACTTAGGTTTAGGGGTTAATAAATTTAATATAGTAGCGGTGACGCTGGGGTTGGCAGATTAGGGGTTAATAAATGTAGGTAAGTGTCGGCAATGTTAGGGACGGCAGATTAGGGGTTACTAAATTTAACTAATGTTTGCGAGGCGGGAGTGCGGCGGTTTAGGGGTTAATATATTTATTATAGTGGCGGCGATGTCCGGTCGGCAGATTAGGGGTTAAAAAATTTATTTTAGTGTTTGCGATGTGGGGGGGGGGCTCGGTTTAGGGGTTAATAGGTAGTTTATGGGTGTTAGTGAACTTTTTAGCACTTTAGTTAAGAGTTTTATGTTACAGCGTTAGCCCATAAAACTCTTAACTGCTGACTTTTAAATGCAGTATCAGTCTTGACAGGAGAGGGTCTACCGCTCACTTCTTCCAAGACTCATAATACCGGCGTTAGGCAAATCCCATTAAAAAGATAGGATACGCAATTGACGTAAGGGGATTTGCGGTAAGCTCGAGTCGCAGAAAAAAAGTGAGCGGTACACCTGTTCCTGCCAGACTCGTAATACCAGCGGGCGTTAAAAAAGCAGCGTTGGGACCTCTCAACGCTGCTTTTTAAGGTTAACGCAAGACTCATAATCTAGGCATATGTTTTTTCATGGGATTCCCAAACTGCCACTCCCAACATCGCTGCCACTAATAAAATTTATTAACCCCTATTCTGCCGCTCCCTGATATTGGTGCCACTATACTAAAGTTATTAACCCCTATTCCCCCGCACCCTAAAATTGCCCACACTATAATAAATCTATTAACCCCTCTTCCGCGGCTCCCCAACATCGCCGCTACTAAATAAAGCTAACAACCCCTAAACCTCTGGCCTCCTACATCACTACCACTAAATAAACATATCAACCCCAAAACCATCAGCCCCCCATATTGCAACAACTTAAATTAAACTATTAACCCCTAAACCTAAACCTAACCCTAAACCTAACACCCCCTAACTTTAACATAATTAAAGTATAACTAAAGTAAAGTTACAATTATTAAATTAATAATACCTAGTTAAAACTAAATACATACTTAACTGTGAAAAAAAATGTATTTGTATTTATTTATTTATTTATTTATTTATTTTCAAAATGCCGTCTTTATTTTCAAATTTGTATTGTACATTGTAGAAGGCGCAGCTTCTCGTGACAAAACTGGCATCATTTTTACTATACATGAACAGTAAGTATACAGTAAATGAATACACTTATTGGAGGTGGTAAAACAACCTCCCAACTTAATTGATAGAGTATATACTTGGAAAGAATAGGGACGGCAGACAGGATAAAGAGAGAAAGAGAAAAACAAGAAGAAGAAAAGATAGAGGAGGAAGGAAATAAGGATAAGATAGAGTAGTTGATGCTGCTTAAAACTGCACCCTGGTAAATTATTTTCGTTTATCACATTCATGGAAGATTGACTCTGTTTTTATCTCTAGAAAGTAATTTGTAATCTGTGTAGTATTTTTTGTCTGAAATACTCCGCCCTGTTAGAGAACCTTCAGTGCTTCAGGTATCCCTCCCACATGCCCAGCATCTCCGCAAATATGTCCATTTTAGCATTTTATAGGTAATAGTACTCCTCAATATTAACTCTTATACTTTAAGCTGCTACATAACTAATGAGGGAATTGCCTTTGACTTCTAATTTCTAGCTAACAGATATCGTGCGCTATTTGTCATTATATAAAATAGTTTAATGTGATATTTAACTTTGATTTTGGGTGGTCTATTTAGTAACCATATTGTAGGGTCTAGTGGTAGTTGTGTTTCTCATATAGATTCTATTTCCCCCACAATACTTCTCCAGAAATTCTGGACTGCAGTGTACCACCACCACATATGGGCAAGGTTACCATGTCCATGTCCACACCTCCAACAGCGCATGGATTTGCTGCTATACAGGCGGTTTAATTTGACCGGAGATAGATACCATCTATGTAATAGTTTTATATTCATTTCCTGCATAGAAAGAGATATTGAGGTTTTAGAGGTTTTGGGGACGAATCCCACCTGGTCCTGATGTACTAAGAATGGGAGAACAGAATTGAGCCTAACCGCCAATACCTTCGCATATATTTTAACATCTGTATTTATTAAAGAGATAGGTCTATAGTGGGAAGGATTATCCAAGGATTTTTTGGGTTTGGGAAGGAGAATAATGTGGGCTTCTAGGGCTCTAGGGGAGAATTGTTTTAATTCATCTGTATGGTTAAAGTATACAGTGATATGGGGGAGTAGGTCTTCTTGAAATATTTTATAGTATTGGTTACTGAATCCATCAGGACCAGGTGCTTTATTCATTGGGAGGTCCCTAATCACTTTCTTAATTTCCTCTAACGATATGGGTTCTTCCAATTGGGATTGTTGGTCATCTGGTTCAGGAGATTAAGAGATACTAAGTATGTGTTTATGTAGTTTATTTTATTAACCTGGTGGGCCACTCTGTTGTCTGAATCGCTATTTAAGTTATATAATTTTTTTAAGTATCTGTGAAATATGTTGGTTATTGCTTGTGTAGAATGCTGCTTTTTGTTATTTTCATCTTTAATACTTAGGATATCATTATTTTTTATGCTTTAATCTCAGGTATCTCGCCAGTGGCCTCCCTGGTTTATTCTGCCCCTCATAGTTCCATTGCTGGAGACGTAGTGCTTGTTTTTTGTGTTCCTTATTTATGAGGGATGCTAATTTGTCTCTCTCTTTTTGGATAGCTAATAGTAGGGCATGGTCTGTGGGGCGTGCTTTATGTTGAGTTTCTAGGGATTCAAGAGTAGAGGTAATGTTCTCAATGTATTGTCGCCTTTGTTTGTTAATGGATGCCCTAATAGCCATGAATTCACCTTGAATCACTCATTTATGGGCTTCCCATATGGACGCTGGAGATAACCCCTCCGTATTATTATTAGAAAAGTATTCCAATAGGGAGTTGGAAATTTGTTGAATGGTAGCGGGATTTGACAGTAAGTGGGTATCCAGCTTCCAAATATAGTCGTGTATGGGTTTAGAAGGCCACCGTAAAACCCCGATAACCGAGGCATGGTCTGACCAAAGTATAGGGGTAATATGTGTAGAGGTGAACAAAGAAAGACCTGTAACGTCAATAAATATATAGTCGATACGCGAATATTGTCTATATGGGAATGAATAAAAAGTAAATTCCTCTTTCTCTGGGTAATGGGTTCTCCACAGGTCCTGAACTGTTAGGTTTTTAAATGTATTAAGTGTCTGTGTTATTTGCTATTGGGGAACCGACGAATGCTTAGCCAAGCAGTTTTTAGTGGATCTAAAGGCATATTCAAGTCCCCACACATTATAAGAATTCCCTTTTGATGATCCAATATGAGATTTGCTAATTGTTTGATAAAGGCTGATTGCTTTGTGTTTGGGGTGTAGAAGGAAACCAAAGTAATCGGTCTACCGTATAGTAAACCCACCACAATAATATATCTGCCTAGTTTATCTCTGGCAACCTCAACATCTTGAAACGGGATGTTTTTTTTAATCAAAATGCCTACACCATGTTTTTTAGATTTAGTGTGAGATGCATAGTAGCAGATCCCAAACCTATGCTTAAATGTGATGGGTTCTTTTCCTTTACGGAAATGGGATTCCTGTATAAATATTAGGTCAGATCTGTTCCTATGGAAATCTCTCAGGGCTTGTGATCTTTTTGATGGAATATTTAGACCTTGTGCATTGATAGATTGGATCTTTAAAGTGTTAGACATTGGTTTTTTGTGAGAGTGTTCAGCCATTATAAATTGTCGTGAGGTCATTAGAGTTTTTATGGAGTCTAGTGTCTAGGTAAAGATATGTAGTTACTATATGAGTCTTACTGAGAGTGAGTTTTGCAGCATAAGGAAAAAGAAAGTAGGAGAGAAAGAATGCATTTTAAACACATTAAACAATTTAAACCAAAACATTTTCAACAACGTTAAAGTAACTCTGGTGAGGAAGCGATTCCCCCCCAATGGTCTGTCTTAAAGGCATATAATAAAACTTCAGTATAACCACATCTGTCTATGATTGCAAACATCCATGTTTATTCTTTATTAGCTATGATATTTTCTCTGCCTAATGGCCCAATCTGAGATTTGCTAATAATAACAGTTGGTCTGTGGGAGCTATTTCCTTAACAACATTTATAACTCAACTACATAAGTAGGTTTTGTTGTATATTTTAACCAGCAATAGCATACGTGCAATAACCCCCAACACATGAAACTTATATCCCACAGGTGGGGCCTACTTATATAAACACAATAAAGGGCACATATCTGGAATATAGCCTAAGATCTAAATGCAGTAAAATGTATTAACTAACTACAGTTCGTTTACCTACTACAGGCTACCTATCTCATTTGCTAGGTTTCCCTTGCATTATGAACATGTTACTACATAACTAAGAGCAAAACAAACACATACGACCTGAGCGTTCTGATACCAGGGCATCTGAATAAATCTGAACAAAAAGATGAAAACACCTCCCTGCTAATAGATAGAGGATCACTTGAGAATAGCATCTTGTGTGCGGATCCTGGATCAAAAGTTAGGTTTAGCCCTTTTGCTAGAGTATCCAGGTCCTCCAAGTCTTTGTAAATGAAAGTTTTCCCATCCTTATGCACCAATAGACTAAAGGGAAAACCCCATCTATATTTTATGCTATGCTCCTGCAAGTTGGCCGTGATGAAGCGTAATGATCTTCTTCTTTCGATGGTTGCAGGGTAAAGTTCTTGGTATATTTGAAGACTGTGGCCTTGATAGTTTATTACTCTGTGTATTCTGACTTGCTTCTAGATGGCCTCTTTTTGTTGAAAGATAACAAACTTCAAAATAACATCTCTAGGAGGGTTTGGCGGGCTGGGCTTTGGCCTAAGGGCACGGTGGGCTCTTTCAATTGATGCTTCTGAGAGATCTAGGTTAGGATCCAAATGCTTAAAGAGCCGGAGTAGGTACTCCATAAGAGTGTCTTGAGTAACCGCCTCAGGTATACCTCTTATCCTCAAGTTACTACGGCGGCCATAGTAGAGATTGAACTATGGAGGTCTGACAGTTCATATGCTGCGTGTTCTTGCTGACTAGAGTTTCTAGTTGTTCTTGGCTCTCCTCTATGTATTCTACTTTAGAGTTCAAGTCACTCATATCCTTTCTAAGGGATGAAATTTCGCCTTTTATGAAAGACTTCAGATCAGCAATATCATTTTTAGATGGCAGTAGTGCTATATTTTGCTGGATCTGAGTCAGCTTGTCTTGTGATATGGAAAGGTTTACTTCTGGTATTGTAGGATCCATTATTGGAGCTTGTGTAGACATGTTTAAGTTACTGTCAGTGTCTTTTTCCTTGGGCTTAAAGAAGGAGTGAACTGATGCTGTATTAATAATTGCAGGTGCTTTACTGGATCTTGATGATTTCCTTGCTGCCATGTGGTTGTTAGCAAGATTTAGGGGCGGCACAGATGCAGAAAAAAGTTTACACAGTTATAGCGCCATATAGAGATTCTGTGCATGAGTGGTACAGTTTATGTCTGTTTTTAAAGTTCAGTGATTCCCTGTTTAAAGTAAATATATTGTATTCACAATCTTTTCATCCAATATATTGTATTCACAATCTTTTCATCCACTTAAATAAAGGTCAAGATCAGTGTTCTAATAAGCTGGCTAGTCTTGACCTGTTTAATAGGTTGCGCAGCAATCTGTGAGTGTGCTCTGGGATGTTACTAAATTATTACCTACCTCTGAAGCAAACTGTCCGATTCCGGCCACGCTTTCACACACTATCCTGAATTATAGCCTATTCGTTGCTAATAAGCTCTGTCAGATGTGAACTATTTTGCAGAAATCTGCAGCGGCACTAAGTGAATTTGAAACGTGTATTCAGCCTCCGGTTCACTTAACTGACATTCAATCTGGTCACTCTGACGGTAAGTGCATATATATGTTATGGTGGACCAACAAGTATTATATTTGGAGTAGAGAACTGGCACTAGATAAAGTATGCTAGTGGAATAAAGGAAAAATATTTCCGGTGCTAACCCCACAATTAAATTAATCAAAAGGAGAGAGAGGATAAAAGAAATCCTCAAGATTGGGGTATGTTAGCACTCATTCCTACTAATTAGTAAAGTTTAAAAAGTTTAATTTTTATTAGTTAGAAGTTTAAAAAGACCCATATATAATGTGATTAATTATATGAGTAAGGAAGGCCTTATATATCGAAAAATACCTATACAACTTATATACTAAGGTCACCTTGCCCCCCTGTTTCCTGGCCGATAACTGCTCCCTCGGCTTCAGGTGACAGGGACAAGAGACCATAAACTAAAAGTTAAAACCAAAAATACACTATAATTAATCACATTATATATGGGTCTTTTTAAACTTCTAACTAATAAAAATTAAACTTTTTAAACTTTACTAATTAGTAGGAATGAGTGCTAACATACCCCAATCTTGAGGATTTCTTTTATCCTCTCTCTTCCTTTGGACCAACAAGTATCTCACCCAGTGTGCTATGGGGTCCGAGTGCAACCAGATCGGCTCTCCTTGTATTTATGTCTACGCTGCCTTAGCGGGACACTCTGGCAAGATGGCGCCTGCTCCCCTTACAGTGAGCACTTTCTTGTAAGCCGTTGTTTCTGTCCCGATTTCGTTCCGGCTGATTTTATTTGGGCATCAACAGGTGTGGGGTCCTTAATAGAAGTGCCTTTTCCTATTTAGGGTTGAATTAGTATATAAATTAGACCATTAGGCAGTGAATCACCATGGAGCTCCTTCACTGTGCAACCATGAGCCTGCATGGTTACGCCCCGCCTCCCAAGTTTGTATTTATTTTAATTAGGTAAACTAGTTAGTAAATAGTTATGAACTATTTACTAACTACATAGTTAAAATTAATACAAACTTACCTGTGAAATAAAAGCTAAGCTGCCTTACACTAAAACCTAACATTACAAAAATAAAAAACACTAAAATGACAAAAAAAAAATAAAAAAACTACCATTACAAAAAATAACAAACGAAATTATCCAAAACAATAAAAAATATTTCTATTCTAATACCCTGTTTTTTTTTAAAAAAAACACCCCAAAATAAAAAACCCTAATCTATAATAAACTACCAAGGGCCCTTAAAAGAGCCTTTATGTAGGGCATTGCCCCTAAAGAAATCAGCTCTTCTTCTACAAAAGAAAAACATACACCCCTAACAGTATACAAACCCCCACCCCCAAACCCACAAAATAAAAATAAAGTAAAACCTAATCTACCCATTGACCTGAAAGGGGCATTTGTATGGTCATTGCCCTTAAAGGGGCATTCATCTCTTTTGCTGCCCATTAAAAATATAAAATTGCTATTCTAAAAAAAAAAAAAAAAAAAAAAAAGCAAAACGAAAATCCAAAATAATAATTATTCCTGTTCTAATACCCATTTAAAAAAAAAAAACACAAAATAAAAGAAACCTTATCTAGAATAAACTACCAATAGCCCTTAAAAGGGCATTTTGTAGGGCATTGTCCTAAAGAAATCAGCTCTTTTTCTAAACAAAAATACAAAGACCCACTAACATTACAAACCCCCACCCCCTCAAACCCACAAATAAAAAGAAAATATCTAAAAAAAAACTAATCTACCCATTGCCCTGAAAAGGGCATTTGTATGGGCATTGCCATTAAAAGCGCATTCAGCTCTTTTTCTTGCCCTTAAAAGGACATTCAGCTCTTTTAAGAATTGTCCAAACCTTCATACCATATCCATCGCGGGACCAGTATTTTCTTCATCCCTGCGGAGGAGGAGCAGTCGATGTGCGGAGGCGGAGGTCCAGGCGAAGGTCCAAGGCGGAGGTCCAGGTGGAGGTCCATCGATCCGATTTGGAGGTCCTCTTCATGCGATCATCTGCCGCACACTGAGGATTGAAATGCAAGGTACCCCTTTTATACTGGGGGTACCATTGAATTCCTATTTTCTGAAAATATTTAATCAACCAATAGGAATTAGGGCTGCTAAAAACCATTTAAGCAGCTTTCATTCCATTTGGCTGTTTCAAATGTCAGCTCTAATCATAGCTATTATTCTAAGAGTAGCAGTTTGCTATCTGTCATGCACCCTCTTTGTATTACCCTGGCGTTACAATGTATTGTGGATATAGACGCTTCTGACATCTGTGCTGGAGCAGGCTTCTATTCTTTTGCTTGTGTATAAAGTCATTTTTTTGGTTGAAGCAGAAAAATAGCTGAAACTAACTCCCAAAGAATAGAGCCATCTGTAAGAAGTTACTATCTTGTCCACCTCTGCTCTATATCTGACCTCACCTATAGCCCTTTTCCCATTTCAGACCATCACCTGGTCACCTATAATATTAATGCAACAGCTGAACCCACTTCTCCATCCCACCCCTGCACCTGTAGAAATCTACACTCTGTGGATCCGCTACAATTTTCAAAAATCATTCAAGATCTCCTCTCTCACACTTCCACTATAACCTGCCCTGATCTCGCTACAGTCCACTAAAACAAAACACTCTCCTCTGTACTAGATACACTTGCTCCTCCCAAAAAAATATCACACCATCAGTTACAGCCCTGGCACTCTCAGCAATCATGCTATCTGCAAAAATGCTCCTGAACCTGATTTCATATGCTATAAGTTTATTCTTCGTTCATAAACGTCTCTTCTCTCATATCTTCTCTTTCCTCAAGCCCTAAACAAGTCTTCTCCACCTTCAACTCTCTCCTCTACCCACCTGCTCCACCACCCCCACCTGTTTTTAGTGCTCAAGACCTGGCAGACTACTTTTTAAACAAAACACGTACTATCTGAAGAAACATCCCATCACCAACCTGCAGACCCAGTTACTCCCTCTGCCACCCTCTGCATCTTCCATCCAGCCACTAAGAATGAAGTTTCTTTGTTATTATCTTCCTCACGCCTCACTACCTGCCCGCTCTACCCTATCCCTTCCCATCTAATGCCCTCCCTGTCTTCCACCCTCACTCCTGCTCTTACTCACATCTTCAACCTATCTCTCTCTACCGGTTCATTCCCATCTTCTTTCAAACACGCAAACGTCACTCCCATACTCAAAAAACCCTCCATCGACCCTAATTCTCCTAAAAGCTACCGCCCTATATCACTGCTTCCACTAACATCAAAACTCTTTGAAAAACTAGTTTACAATTGCCTAACCCACTTCTGGTCCATCAGCTCCTTGCTTGACCCCCTGCAATCCTGATTCCGCCCCAAACACTCAACTGAGACTGCCCTTACCAAGGTTACTAATGATCTTCTCTCAGCTAAAAGTATTGGCCACTACTCTATACTCATCTTACTTGACCTCTCAGCTGCCTCAGACACAGTTGACCACCCCCTCCTCCTACAGACCCTTAGCTCTTTTGGCCTTTGTGACAATGCTCTTTCTTGAATTCACTCCTATCTTTCTCACGGTTCTTTCTCTGTGTCATTTGCCGGCAACTCCTTCATTCCAATGCCTCTGTCTGTTGGAGTACCTCAAGGATCTGTTCTGGGTCCTCTACTCTTCTCCATTTATACTTCTTCACTGGGTAAACTTATCAACAGTTATGGCTTCAAATATCACCTCTATGCTGATGACACCTAGATCTACCTCTCCACCCCTGCTCTCTCTCCCTCTGTCCTTTCTCATGTCAGCGACTGCTTATCTGGTATCTCTTCATGGAGGGCCTTTCAACACTTAAAGATTAACACGTCCTAACAAGACTAAGCTCCTTCTAATCCCCTCCTTAAGCTCTATGCTGACTTCTGACTTCTCTTTCCTTGTCAACGGCATCACCATTTCCCCATTGCCAGAAGACCGCTGCCTCAGAGTTACACTTCACTCAAATCTATCCTTTGTCCCTCACATTCTATCGCTTTCTACATCCTACCGCAACCATCTATGCAATATTTCCATTTATACTTCTTCACTGGGTAAACTTATCAACAGTTATGGCTTCAAATATCACCTCTATGCTGATGACACCCAGATCTACTTCTCCACCCCTGCTCTCTCTCCCTCTGTCCTTTCTCATGTCAGCGACTGCTTATCTGGTATCTCTTCATGGAGGGCCTTTCACCACCTAAATATTAACATGTCCTAACAAGACTAAGCTCCTTCTAATCCCCTCCTTAAACTCTACGCTGACTTCTGACTTCTCTTTCCTTGTCAACGGCATCACCATTTCCCCATCGCCCGCAGTCCGCTGCCTCAGAGTTACACTTCCCTCAAATCTGTCCTTTGTCCCCACATTCTATCGCTTTCTACATCCTACCGCAACCACCTATGCAATATTTCCAAGATTCGCCCTTTTCTGAGCGCTAACACCACAAAGCAAATAATCCACTCCCTTGTTATTTCCCGACTTCACTACTGTAATAACCTACTTAATGGCCTTCCTCTTTCCCGCCTTTCCCCCCTTCAATCCATCCTAAATGCCTCTGCCAGGCTAATCCACCTTTCCCGTCGCTCTGTATTTGCTGCACCTCTCTGTGAGTCGCTTCATTGACTTCCCATTCATAGCAGAATTAAATTCAAAATTCTCACCCTTACATACAAAGCTCTCACCAACGCTGCACCCCACTACCTATCCTCTCTAATAAACAAGTATATTTCAGCCCACCCACTAAGATCCAACAATGACCTACTCCTTGCATCTTCAACTATCACCTCTTCCCATGCTAGACTGCAGGACTTCTGTCGGGCAGCACCTACCCTCTGGAACTCTTTCCCTCATGCTGTCAGGCTTTGCCCTATTCTTTCTTCCTTTAAATGCTCTCTGAAGACTTTTTTGTTCAGAGAAGCCGACCACCCAACTCAATAATAAATTCATTTCACTTACCTAACATTTCCCTCCTCTAACTCTGCATTAACATCCTTCTCAATCTTGCAGTCCTCACCTCCTGTTTCCCAACCTCCTACCCTTCTAGATTGTAAGTTCCTACGGGAATAGGGCCCTCGATTCCTCCTGTGTTTGTAAATTTTGTCCTGTCTCTTACAAGTTTTATATAATTGTTTTATTTAAATTAATTGTACTCATGGACAGCACTGAGGAATATGTTGGTGCTTCATAAATAAAGTATAATAATAATATTAATTTGAATTTATACTCACACTAAGGGCTCCATTTATCAAGCTGCAATAGACCGCTGCTACTTAATCTCTTAGTGACACTTTAGGTGGCAGATTGCAATCATTCACCTAGATTACGAGTTTTGCATTAGGGTTAAAAAGCAGCGTTGGCCGGTCCCAATGCTGATTTTTAACGCCCGCTGGTATTACGAGTCTTGAAGGTACAGGTGTACCACTCACTTTTTTGGCCAGACTTGGAAATACCGCAAATCCACTTACGTAAATTGCGTATCCTCTTTTTTCAATGGGACTTGCATAGCGCCGGTATTACGAGTCTGCCAAAAAGTGAGCGTTAGACCAACTCCTGTCAAGACTGGTACCGCATTTCAAAGTCAGTAGTTAAGAGTTTTACACTACAATGCTGTAGCATAAAATTCTTAACTAAAGTGCTAAAAAGTACACTAACACCCATAAACTACCTATTAACCCCTAAACCGAGGCCCTCCCACATCGCAAACACTAAAAGAAAATTTTTAACCCCTAATCTGCCACTCCGGACATCGCCGCCACTAGAATAAACATATAAACCCCTAAACCGCCGCACTCCGGCATCGCAAACACTAGTTAAATATTATTAACCCCTAATCTGCTGCCCCTAACATCGCTGCAACCTACATTACGGTTATTAACCCCTAATCTGCCACCCCCAACGTCGCCACCACTATACTAAATTTATTAACCCCTAAACCTAAGTCTAACCCTAACCCTAACACCCCCTAAATTAAATATAATTAAAATAAATCTAAAGAAAACCTACTATTAATAACTAAATATTTCCTATTTAAAACAAAATACTTACCTGTAAAGTAATATATATATATATATAACTAATAGTAGCTAGCTTAGGTTTTATTTTTATTTTACAGGCAAGTTTGTATTTATTTTAACTAGGTAGAATAGTTACTAAATAGTTATTAACTATTAACTAACTACCTAGCTAAAATAAAACCTAACCTGTCTTACACTAACACCTAACCTTACACTACAATTAAATCAATTACATAAATTAAATACAATTAAGTAAATTAAATACAAATAAACAACAAAAAAACACTAAATTACACAAAATAAAAAACAAATTACAAGATATTTAAACTAATTACACCTAATCTAATAGCCCTATCAAAATAAAGCCCCCCCCCCAAAATAAAAGAAACCCCTAGCCTAAACTAAACTACCAATAGCCCTTAAAAGGGCCTTTTGCGGGGCATTGCCCCAAAGAAATCAGCTCTTTTACCTGTGAAAAAATACAAACAACACCCCCAATAGTAAAATCCACCACCCACACAACCAACCCCCCAAATAAAACCCTAACTAAAAAAACCTAAGCTACCCATTGCCATGAAAAGGGCATTTGGATGGGCATTGCCCTTAAAATGGCATTTAGCTTTATTGCTGCCCAATCCCTAATCTACAAATAAAACCCACCCAATAAACCCTTAAAAAAACCTAACACTGACCCCGGAAGATCCACTTACAGTTTTGAAGACCCGACATCCATCCTCAACGAAGCCGGCAGAATTTCTCAATAAAGCGGCAAGAAGTCCTCAACGAAGCCAGGAGAAGTCTTCATCCAAGCCGGGAGAAGTTGTCCTCCAGATAAGCAGAAGTCTTCACCCAGACGGCATCTTCTATCTTTATCCATCTGGCGAGGAGCGGGTCCATCTTCAAGACATCCGGTGCGGAGCATCCTCTTCTTCCAATGAAGGTTCCTTTAAGTGACATCATCCAAGATGGCGTCCCTTAGATTCCGATTGGCTGATAGAATTCTATCAGCCATTCTGAATTAAGGTTGAAAAAATCCTATTGGTTGATGCAATCCAACTGATTGGAACTGCCAATAGAATACAAGCTCAATGCTATTGGCTGATTACATCAGCCAATAGGATTTTTTCAACCTTAATTCCTCATGAGTGTCAGCACCTTCTGCATTCTTTCACTTCCTTTTTCTGTCCAGCTGCTATGAACTTATTATTTGTTAATTTTTTAGTGTATGTAGCATTATTTCATTTGCTATGGTATAAAAAAACTATATTACAAAATGTTTCACAATGGCTAAATATATGCAAAGAGGGGGGGGAGTAGAAGTGGGGAGTAACATTTTGTCCTGGCTCGTAGCTTAGGACTTGAGATTTGGCACCCTGTATATATATATAAATGTATAGATACACATATTTAGACATGTCTATGAACGTATATATACACAATAGCCCTTTGCAGTCAAACCCCTTGTCATATACCATATATCTTTTAGCCCTTAAATCTTTTTTAAATTAATGTTAATATGAATATTTTTTATTAGATAGTGTTTATATGAGTGTAACTGTATTTTTAAATGTATTTATGATGTGTTTTAGCTATTTTTTAACCCCTTAGTGACCGGACCATAGGCCGTTTTATCAAGTGACTGTCCGACATGATCCGCTCAGACATCGCTGAATGACGTAAGCATGCACTGTTGGCATTTCTGGTAAACTGCTGGTAAACTGGTTGTGCAATGCGGACCCTTGCAGATTCACGGCTGCTAGCAGGGGTGTCAATAAACCCGATCGTATACGATAGTGCTGATTGATGTCCGCAGCCTCAGAGGAGGCGTACGAGTTAAGGAGAAGCGGTCTTAAGAACGCTGCTTCTTAACTGCTGTTTCTGGCAGAAACAGCTGCATTGGGGCCAATTGACAGCTTGTTAAATCGGCCCCCATTTTTCAATTTTCTTACCGTTAAGGACCAGGGCTGTTTTTACATTTCTGCAGTGTTTGTGTTTAGCTGTAATTTTCCTCTTACTCATTTACTGTACCCACACATATTATATACATTTTTTCTCGCCAATAAATAGACTTTCTGAAGATACCATTATTTATTTCATCATATCTTATAATTTACTATAATTTATTTTTATAAAATATGATGAAAAAATTGAAAATAAACAGACTTTTTCTAACTTTGACCCCCAAAATGTGTTACACATCTTCAAACAACAAAAATAACCATGCTAAATAGTTTCTAAATGTTGTCCTGAGTTTAGAAATACCCAATGTTTACACATTTTTTGCTTTTGTTATAGGGCAATAAGTTCAAGTAGCACTTCGCTATTTCCAAACCATTTTTTTTTTTCAAAATTAGCGCTAGTTACATTGTAACACTGATATCTGTCAGGAATCCCTGAATATCCCTTCACATGTATATATTTTTTTTTAGAAGACAACTCAAAGTATTGATCTATGCCACCATTTCACAGCCAAATGCGATCAAATAAAAAAATGTTAACTTTTTCACAAACTTTAGGTTTCTCACTAAGATTATTTACAAACAGCGTGTGCAATTATATATATATATATATATTCTGCAATGTAGGATCCCCCAACCTCCCTGATACCCCACAAACAGTTCTCTAACCCTCCCCTCTCTACCTATTAGCCGCCATGTTAGGTACTGGCAGCTGTCTGCCAGTAACCAGTTTCCTATGTTTTTTGCTCTTTTTAAAAAAAAATAAAAAAATAAAAACAATTTTCCGTAGTGTAGCTGCCCCACCTCATTCCCCTACCCCCCTTCCCCTCCCAGATCCCTTTCCCAAATCATATATATACCCTCTCCCTCCTTCTCACTCACAATTGTAGCGTAGCTGTAGCGGTCCCACCCCTCACCCCCCCTTTTGCCCACTCCTGCCCCTCTCACGCCCCCTCCCGTTCCTCTCACATCTCCTACCGCCCCCTCCAGCGATGGGCCGCCCACCCGCCTCCCTGCTATCCCTCCCATGCCACCAACAATCTGCACCATCGCTGGCCAATGCAGAGAGGGCCATAGAGTGGCTCTCTGCATCAGTTACTTAAAAAAGGGTATTGCACGATGCCTCAATATCGAGGCATCGCTGCAATACCCTAAATGCGGCTACAAGCATTCACAATCACTTCCAGTGCTTGAAACCCCAGAGGACGTGCCAAGCACGTCCTTGGACGTTAACGACTGTTATTTGTAGGATGTGCCTGGCATGTCCTCGGTCATTAAAGGGTTTACACACTACGCTTTACTCAGTCTTGCTAATATGACGAGCATAAAATGTGATTGAATTCTCACAATCGTGTTTACTTTCAACTTGTAATACATCATGCACTATTTCTGTTGCGCACAAAAAACGATATTGACTGTGCGCAACAGTTAGAGCATCACTTGTAAATCTAGCCCTGTATATTTTATAGTAAAATGTTTTATAAAAATATCTTGGTAATGATTTAAGATATTTGCAAGCCCTGAATTAAACTACATTTCAGAGCCCCCATCTGATATAATACAGGTCAGTCGTTTTCCTTTTAAACATAGTTTAATTCCGTTTGAATTTCAGAATCAGGAAGACTGTAATTATATGAATAATTTACCCCACTGACAGTCTTCCTGTTGCAGAATGCTAAATTAATTAAGACCCAAAGGAATTTCACTTAAGTCATATTAAATCTTCAAGGTTTTCAGCCCTTTAAAGTTGTTGTAAAATAATATGGTCTGCGTATGTTTTAATTCGCACTTTACGAATACAATATTTATAATGTTATACAGTAGCACAGGTGCACATCTGCAGTGGAAAAGTAAAGTGATCAGTAACGTACAGATGGAACTTATACAGTGTCTGAATTTAGGGGAAGACACAACCTGTTATCAGCTGCCCTCCTCTCTCGTATGCCCAGAAATATCCCTGTTACTGGTGCTATCCCCCTGCTTTATCATTACAACAAATCACACATAGTATAGTCTATTATCCATCTATAACTCCCGATATCTTCCCCCTCAGAGTTATGTATCCTTTGTTTTGTATTTATTTATGCATTTAAGGCCAGATTTCGAGTGGAGCTCTATTTAGCACTTTTGAGCTAGAAGTAAACTTTTTGCCCGTGTCCTGTTGCGCTCGTATTACAAGTTGAAAGTAAAAAGTTTGAGCTTGCGCTAACCCGACGATGGCAAACAACTTACTTCTAGCCCAATTAGAATATTGCGCGCAATAACGTATTCCCCATAAAAGTCAATCAAGCTACTTGCACGCTAACCGGAACTCATCTTCTCAAGGGCGCTAACCCGACATGAAGAAATCTCTATGTTAAAGCCCTTAGCAGCTTTTTTTTTTCTAACACCTGAGACCTCATATCTTTGAGCCCTTATTACTTTTTTGTGCAATATTTTTTGTGAATAATTTTTATTACATGATGTTATTATGAGTGTAACTGTACTTTATTTTTTTTTTATGTTTTGCGAAACAGTTAACCACAGCTGCATGCAAATGTTTGCGCTCTATTCATAATCCGGCCCCTTTTTGTTTATTTATGAATTGATTTATGTGTTTACCTATTTACTTAGGGTCCAGTCTCCCCTCACTCTTAAAGGGACAGTGTACTGTAAATTTTCTCCGCATTAATGTGTATCTAATGATCTTTTTTACCTGTTGGATTAAATTATTTTAGCTTTTGCTTTATTTTGTCATTAGAAATAACTGCATTTTCCTGTTGTTTTCCCACCTATACTGAACATTTCAAGTATTTGCAATGGTAAAGCTATTTATTTCATGGCGATGAGAGTCCACAATCCATTACTTCTGGGATTCAACTTCTAGCCAGTAGGTTCCCAGGAGTAATGACTTGTGGACTCTCACCACCTTATGAAAGAAAGAGTGATAATGTAAGGATAACTGATCTCCTTGCACGCTCAATCCATTTTAATAGGTTGTGGTTTCAAAGTGCAAAACCATCTAGTTCCTATTAAAAAATAATCCTAAAGGAGAAATTTCCCATTCACTTTATAGTCTTCAGCTGGTATAAAAAGTAATTGGAAACCCAGGTATAACCCTGCCCAGAGATCCAGAGCAGTGGTCTGATCATTACTACATCCGCTGTTTAAGGAATTGTAACAACACATAACTTGAGTCCAATGGGATTGATAAAAATGATTCTATTCCCTAAGCTTCTTTATACTTTTTAAATTTAGGAAGAAACGATCTGGAAGTTTTAAATACTATGATTTTAGACTTTGGGGCATATTTATCAAGCTCCGTATGGAGCTTGATATTCCGTGTTTCTGGCGAGCCTTCTAAAGACCGATTGGCCGCAAATCATCAGGGGGCGGAATTGCACCAGCAGTTCACAAGAACTGCTGGTGCAATGATAAATGCCGAGAGTGTATGCTTTCTGCATTTATCGATGTGCAGCGGACATGATACGCAATATTGGATCATGTCTGCTCGCACCTTCTAAATAGGCCCCTTTGTCTGGATGAGGAAAATACATAGAATCAGTTAATTAAAGAAGGTGAGCGCCACTGTGGTGGGTTTGCTCATAGAATGTTATAACTGGGCAGCACAGGGCAAATATGTGATTGAGTTACTATCTGGTAAGAATCATTTTACTAACCAGGAACTTGAAGAGGAGGCCATAAAACGTTGGTCATTTGCTTTACTCTCACATATGACAACACTACAGGCAATTGTTATGGATTTCCCTCTTTTCCAACAGCCACTGCAGACTTGGTGAAATATCTGTAAAAGGTTTGGGAAGTCCTGTAGAGTGAGTAAATATCTCCCCTTGCAAGGCACTTTCAGGCCGACTTTACAACTAGGGGATTTGTCAAATGGAAAAGAGTTGGGAGTGCATTAGGTCTTCAAGGTATTAACAGTTAAGGGCAGTATCATACTTACCTTCAGGAAGCTACAAACACAAAATGACATACAAGACACCACATTGTGTGCCTTCAAATGAGACATTATGTCACTGACTTGTTGAGATCAAAGCTAATGTTAGCTTCTGATAAGGATACTTATAAATTGATCCTTTGGGCTTAGAGTGGACTCACTGACCATATCTCTAACATAGAAGTTATTACAGGACCGTACTAATAACTTAACCTTACAGCATATGAATAGGAAGGGATGCACACTCCTAGGAAGTGATATTTCAGAATCGTTGCTACAATGTAGTACAGAGGGAACTAGGAAGGCAAAGTTATCTGCTGATATGAGAATCACATACTTAGTTAATACACAACGCATTAATTACCCTAAATATGATTCATAGATTGCAGCTCTGGACCCCTAACTATTGTCCAAAATGAAAGTAAATATGGAGGAAGATACTATCCTGTATAATTTACAATTACTTATATATAATACTGTACTGCTAACTTATTTTTCAGTTGTGGCTGAATAAAACTTCACCTACTCTATCCAAATTAAAAGCAACTCAAATGCAACAGTTATTTTATGAGCAAGTGGATTCCCTGGGGGACATGTTGGTAGGATACAGACATGTATGAACAAATAGGAATTGTATTTACCTACCTTACTGGATTCAGAAGCAAATTCTTTATCCACTTAGGAACTCTAAATTTATTCTAAATGCACAATTATGTGGTGAATGGGATCTACATTTTTCTGGAGATAATGAGAAAGGGCAATCTTCTTTATAATCAACTCAGTAGTTGTATTTGAAGAGTGGCGCCCTGGGGATAGCTGAAGGACAGTTTATTAGTTTACTTGTGCTATAAGGCCTCAGCACCTCCATATGTTGCGGCTGGTGGAGACCTCTCTGTGTGTTAAATATGAGAAATGTATTACAATGGATAATGCAGTTGTTGCTGATATGTTGTTTTGTTGGACTATTTGGAATAAAACTACAAAATACTCTTATTGCAGGATCTTCAGTGACCTATTGGGCCTTCAAGTAGACTCAAGGACTTTTATTGCTATCTCTTTGGAGTCGGCTTAGATTCATGACTACAACTGCTTTAAATAAAGTTGTAAAAAACAAATAATTTGAAACCCATTAATCCAGGAATCTGGTTTTACAGTACACCGTCCCTTTAAATTTCTTAACTTCCCTCTTTTTGGGTAAATTAACCTCCTTCCCCTGACTACACTGTATCTCCTTCATTGGGGGCAATCTTCCTCTTCTCTGTAATAGTTTGAATCTCTTATGGGGTCAGTCTCCCTCCTCTTCCTATCCGGAATCTCCCCCTTTTGGACCAACTGATTCCAACCCCAAATTCTGTTGAGGTCAAACTTCCTCTACATAGCCCTCCCCATCTCCTTATTTGGGGCCATCATCTCCCACCCCATAACCAAGTCTTTTTCTTCCTATAACACCCCTGAATCTGCCCCTTTTGTAGTCAACCTCACTGCCTCTTAAAGGACCACTAACTGCATAATTATCGAGTACATAATAAAAAGACAATGATTTAACACTTAGGGCTCCATTTATGAAGTAGCGAATGCTTCTTCAGAGTCTCATTGTTTCAGGCTCACTTTTTAGGTTGCGGATTAAAAGCCAGTGAGCAGGGGGTGGCGTTACACAAGAATTTCACCAGTTTTTTTCATTTCTCCTATTTTCTGTCCCCCCTGTATCATGTGACAGACATCAGCCAATCACAAACTAGTATACATATACCCTGTGAGTTTGTGCACATGCCCAGTAGGTTTTTGTTCCCCAGAAAATGTGAATATAAAACGAGTGTTTTAAAACTGCCGCGCTATCTGAATCATAAAAGTTTATTTTGACTTGAGTGTCCCTTTTAAAGACATTTTGTTTAATGCATATCCAGCATTTAGTACAAACATAACGAATTCCCTGCACAGTTTTGTCCTGAGTTTGTTAAATATTTTGCCGACAAACATTTATGGCCATGGAAGTGTTAATAAGTTCCTGCATGCAAAAAAAAACCCCACTTGATTTAGTTTATATTGCTCTGTACTGTAAATCTGTCACCCACTGTGAGAGTATCCGCTGAACAGCCTTGCGTTTATAAGGTATACGCAGTGTCATACAGCGCCGTACTGAGACAGAGGAAAGGCCCCAGGTGTTCAAAATACACGGACGATAAAACCTTTTGTTTCCTTTTGATGTCTGACAGCCAAATCCTATCCTACCTGGAATAAGATATGAAATACACATAGCGGATTTACCAGCCCATCTGTACGGTCCCACTGGGTTGTGTCAAAAACCATTAGTGCCTTTCTTTCCAGGGTAAAAAGAGATTAGCTTTTCTCTTTCTTGAATTTGTTCTCATTTTTAACATCAAAGGAAGGTAAAGGATAAACATCTTTCTTCTGTAATGCCTGATTTTCTGAAGCTTGAAGGCTGCAATGTAACCCCTTCACTGCCAGAGAGGAAGGCTGCAATGTAACCCCTTCACTGCCAGAGAGGAAGGCTGCAATGTAACCCCTTCACTGCCAGAGAGGAAGGCTGCAATGTAACCCCTTCACTGCCAGAGAGGAAGGCTGCAATGTAACCCCTTCACTGCCAGAGAGGAAGGCTGCAATGTAACCCCTTCACTGCCAGAGAGGAAGACTGCAATGTAACCCCTTCACTGCCAGAGAGGAAGGCTGCAATGTAACCCCTTCACTACCAGAGAGGACTGAATCATTAACTAAATAAACAGGACACATCAGTTTATGTTCACTCCAATAATCCTTGAATTCAGATGACTAATGGTACCACTCATTAAATGTAATATCGGGTCTGTTACTGTTCAAAATAGGGTTACTGGCCCTGGAATTACACAGTTATGTGTGGTTAGATGCTATGTATCCTAAAAAGTTACATTACAGGTTGATTAGCTAAAGAAACTAACCGCAAACGGATACTATATAAGCACTCAAAGAAGACCCCTAAATCATGGAGTTAGAACAAGAATCAAACAAGTTAAAACATAAATCTTTATTAGAATTGTTAAAATCTGGGTAAGTTAAAACTAAAATGCAGGCACAGAAATTACCAGTTAAAAAACTGGATATCGTGAACTAAACCTAGTATAGTGTAACGTATGTTGTCCAATGGCAGGATGGTAGGTCACTGGCTGTGGTTGAAGATCACTAGATATTTTAAATTATGATCAAGAGGTTCAGAGATATAGTAATGAACTGTCTCTAAAATAACAGATTCAATATATTATTGTCAGGCTAGCATCTAGCCAGGTATGAGTTTATAATTGGTTCATGTGTGATTCCAAATAGTGTATAGTACATCACAATTAACATGAGTTATAGCTAAAGGAATTTAACAGATAACCTCATAAGAATAATACCTGTGTTAAACACATAGGCAAAGTAGCATAAGTGGAGCACCTATATTTCCAAGTCCAATGAGTGTTTCACCTACATTAGTGAAGCTGCTATATTAATCACAGTATGCAGTAAGCTGGAGTTGGCAGCTGATTAGTAGAAAAGCACACAAATGCCTATAAATAATATATGAGAATCTCATATAGTGGAGTATTAAATCACTCTAAGATAGTGGTTTCACTCGATTGTCCTAGATGAGAGGTAATTGTTGTTGCTACAATAATGTCACAGATCCCTATACAAGGGATTGTATTATGATATATAGATGTAGCTAACAACTTTTGTTAAACACATAGATAGATAATCAACTGACTATATCATTGATAGTATCATGTATGAAATCTCCTAAAAAATGACAATAGTATTGCATTCATCCAAGTATCTGGGTAACTATACTATCAAAACTAGTCAGAATAAGATTCATGTATTATAAATACTTATCATACTAATGTATATATAATCTTATCAAATAGGGTTAATATTCATATAACTCCCTCGGTTGAATAATGGTTATAACTTAATGGTGGTATTACTTTGTTGTAATTAATAACATAATCGAGTTAAGATTCATTCTATAACTTGAGTGATATAGTATAAGGCAACAGAGATAACGTTTTTAGTGCTTGGTGTGAACTTTCCAACTTTACAATGTCTGGATTTCCCCAAACTTTGACCCGGATTTAAATACCCAGTTTTAAGGAGCACAGCAGGTGCGGCAGTATACAATTATTGTATTTCAAGAGCTAAAAATAAGCCCAATTATAAATCATATATTGATATAGTTAAATACTGTTTGCCCGGAGTGCTCACAAAATAAATTAAGCAGCCAGTGGCTAATGTTGAATAACACAATTATATCAGTATCCTTGCGGCGATACTGTAATGTGGATCACTGCCAATCAACACGTTTGGTTACTCTGTATCAATAACATAAGACACAGTGTATTTTCTTAGCTGCTTCATTGCAGTCTTAAAGGGACACTGTACCCAAAATTTTTCTTTCGTTATTCAGATTGAGCATGAAATTTTAAGCAACTTTCTAATTTACTCCTATCATCAAATTTTCTTCATTCTCTTGGTATCTTTATTTGAAATGCAAGAATGTAAGTTTAGATGCCGGCCCATTTTTGGTGAACAACCTGGGTTTTCCTTTCTGATTGGTGGATAAATTGGTCCACCAATAAAAAAGTTCTGTCCAGAGTACTGAAACCAAAAAAAAGCTTAGATGCCTTCTTTTTCAAATAATGATAGCAAGAGAACAAAGAAAAATTGATAATAGGAGTCAGTTAGAAAGTTGCTTAAAATTGCATGCTCTTTTTGAATTACAAAAGAAAAAAATTGGGTACAGTGTCCCTTTAAGTAGATATTTTGTTATGATAATCACTGTGTCACCACAGAGTGTCTAAGTCTTAGAGCTAACGGCGTATTCTAATTTAGGTAAATATTGCCATCGCTATTCAGTATCAATAATATGGGACACAGTATGATTGGTTAGCTGCTATATATTAGATTATTATCATTATTGTGTCACCAAATAGTATCTAAGTCTTAGAACAAACAACGTATTCTAGTATAAATAAATAGTGCCAGCAAGTATAGGCTTTAAAAAACACAACGAGCTCCCATCAGCTCCCCCTCCTCCCTTCCTCCAATAATCCTGACAATACTGAAGTGAATAGTTACTGAAGGGAGACAAATGTATAATTAGTCCCAATTCATTTGATTTAAAGGGACATTTCAGTCAAAATTTAAATGCACATAGATTTATTACATCTTTGAATAGAAACATATTTACAATATACATGTAGTGGCAAAAATGCATTTGTAAGAGTTATCACTGTTTAAGTGTTAACATTTTTCTCTGCACGTGCATGTGAAGCATAGCTAGATATTGTCACTGCACCAGCATTTCAAATACTGCAGCTGCTCAGTGCACCAGTGGGGCTTATATCATGTCAGCAATTTACAAATGGAGTCATTATCAGATGGTATAAGCGCCTTAGGCTCTCTGAGCAAGTGATGTGTTTAAAATGCTGGTGCACGGTGCATACTTAAATACACTTTTGAAACAGCTTTAGCCTTTATTAGAAGCATATTTGCTAGTGCATGTATATTACAAAAATGCTTCTAATCAAAACTGAAATGCATCCATATGTTTTTTATTGGCTGGAATGTCCCTTTAAGCCAGAGCACCAGTCTTGTGTTACTGTGATTATGCACATATCCAGTGCTGAGGGTACTATGCACCTGCTAAAGGTGCTAAATATCCCATAAATCTGCAAGGAAGCAATGTTTATTCATGCCCAGTGCTCAGCACAGGAGAGAGAGATAAAGAGATTTTATTGTCTAGAACTAGGGTTGCCACCTCAGTTATGTTTTCACACAGGCAAACTTCACAAAAAATAGACTCCTATTCTAGATAGGGTTGACACCTTGGCCATATTTTCCTGGACACTTATGAGTTATACATGTTGTAGGGTGTGCAGAGGGGAACATGCATTGTACCCCTGGACAGCGCTATTCATGTTCCTCCCTGCACACCCTGCAGCATGTGTAACTCATAAGTGTCCAGGAAAATATGGCCAAGGTGGCAACCCTACCTAGAATAGGAGTCTATTTTTTGTGAAGTTTGCCAATGTGATCTACTTACACATAAGCTCAGTATAAGAAAATCTTAGCTATGTTTACCTAATATACTTGCACTGAATCACTTTGTTAAGAGGGCATAAAATATAAAATTATACTTTCATTAATTTGATAGAAAAAAGAGTTTTTAAAAACTTTCAAATTTATTTCTATTATCAAAGTGACTAACTGAGTAAACTTTCTAAGGCTCCCGTTCCTGCATGTGCAAGAGATCACAGTATATATGTGAGTATGTGATTGGCTAAAGTCTGTCACATGATACAGTTATGTGCACACTTTCTGAGGCTACCGTTCCTACATGTGCAAGAGATCACATTATATGTGTGAGTATGTGATTGGCTAATGTCTGTCACATGATACAGTTATGTGCACACTTTCTAAGGTTCCCGTTCCTGCATGTGCAATAGATCACTGTATATATGCGAGTATGGGATTAGCTAATGTTTGTCACATGATACAGTTATATGCACACTTTCTAAGGCTCCCTTCCTACATGTGCAAGAGATCACAGTATATATGGGAGTATGTGATTGGCTAATGTCTGTCACATGATACAGTTATGTGCACACTTTCTGAGGGCTACCGTTCCTACATGTGCCAGAGATCACAGTATATGTGTGAGTATGTGATTGGCTAATGTCTGTCACATGATACAGTTATGTGCACACTTTCTAAGGTTCACGTTCCTGCATGTGCAATAGATCACAGTATATATGGGAGTATGTGATTGGCTAATGTCTGTCACATAATACAGTTATGTGCACACTTTCTGAGGCTCCCATTCCTACATGTGCAAGAGTTCACTGTAAATATGCGCGTATGGGATTGGTTTATGTCTGTCATATGATACAGTTATATTCACACTTTCTAAGGCTCCCGTTCCTACATGTCCAAGAGTTCACAGTATATATGCGAGTATGTGATTGGCTAATGTCTGTCATATGATACAGTTATTTACACACTTTATAAGCCTCCCGTTCCTACATGTGCAAGAGATCACTGTATATATGGGAGTATGTGATTGGCTAATGTCTGTCACATGATACAGTTATATGCATACTTTCTAAGGCTCCCGTTCCTACATGTGCAAGAGATCACAGTATATATGTGAGTATCTGATTGGCAAATGCCTCTTTGTGACCTGTTAGTTGTGAAACCCAACATGTTTCTTAAATTTCATTATAATTAATAGTTAAAAATCTATTCTTTCAGAGAGAAATAAATATATAAATTACAAAAAACAGGCAGAACTGTAACTTGTATGTGATAAAAACATGAAACAACATTTTAAAAAAAGACTTTGATAAAGGCCTATTAGAAGGACGAAACGCGTTGACAGTATATGGTAAGCCTATTTATAATATTACACATTGTTCTATAGCATTATTGCACTACTGTATTCTTTTTTTTTTTTAAAGACACGAGTCCACGGATCATCTTAATTACTGATGGGAAAGTCACCTCCTGGTCAGCAGGAGGAGGCAAGGAGCACCACAGCAGAGCTGTTAAATAGCCCCTCCCTTCCCTCCCACTATAGTCATTCTCTTTGCCTACGTTAATGATAGGAAGAGGTAAAGTGAGGTGTTAGATTAGATTCTTTGTTAGATTAGAACCTTTGTTTTTATTATCTGGATATTAATTAAATCCTTGTTTTAACTTTTCTGGTAATTGGTTGCACTTATGTTATCTTCATTGTAATTAAGGTTCCATCTTGATTAGTAACCTTAAAGGGACAGTCTACCATAGAATTGTTATTGTTTTAAAAGATAGATAATCCCTTTATTACCCATTCCCCAGTTTTGCATAACCAACACAGTTATATTAATATACTTTTTACCTCTGTGATTACCTTGTATCTAGGAACCTTCTTACAGCCCCCTGATCACATGACTGTGACTGTTTATTATCTATTGACTTGCATTTAGTATTGTTTTGTGCTAAATCTTAAATAACCCCCTGTGCCTGAACACAGTGTTATCTATATAGCCCACGTGTACTTTCTGTCTCTGTGTTGAAAAGAGATTTAAAAAGCATGTGATAAGAGGCAGCCCTCAAAGGCTTAGAAATTAGCACATAAGCCTACCTATGTTTAGTTTAAACTAAGAATACCAAGAGAAAAAAGCAAATTTGATGATAAAAGTAAATTGGAAAGTTGATTAAAATTAAAAGTCCTATCTGAATAATGAAAGTTTAATTTATACTTGACTGTCCCTTTAAGCCTCTGGCGCTCCTAATTTGTTCTTTTCATTCTCTGTCTTTTTGGGCTTTTTGTTAGGGAGCTCTCTTTTAGTGAGCGTGGTTACTTTATCCAGGCGCAGTCATATACATTATTTATTTACTATATATATATTTTTACTCAAATGAGCAAGTGGTTTAAGCACTATTGGGGTCCTGAAAATCCGGATTGTTCCAGTACCAAAAAGATACGTTCAGGGAGTGAGTCCGGGTAGGTGCCTCAGCAGACTTGCTGAGGTGTAAGGATGTCTGAAATTTTTCTTTATTATCTGAAATTTTTCTTTATTATCTGATGGGTACGTTTTTCCTAAAGCATTAAAAAGTTGCCTTTTAAATTTTAAAGTCACAGTACCGGTTAAAGTAATTTGATTAGCTTTTGATTTTTTTTGAGCTACCTCATGTAGTAAAAAAGTTACCTTTTAAATTTTAAAAGGACATTAACATTTTATTGTAATCAAAAAAAATTTGAGTAAAAGAGAATCGGCTAGATTACGAGTTGCGTGTTAGGCTTAAAAAGCAGCGTTGGCCGGTCCCAGTGCTGCTTTTTAACGCCCGCTGGTATTATGAGTCTTGCAGGTACAGGTGTACCGCTCACATTTTTGGCCAGACTTGGAAATACCGCAAATCCACTTACGTAAATTGCGTATCCTCTTTTTTCAATGGGACTTGCATAGCGCCGGTATTACGAGTCTGACAAAATGTGACTGACAACGCCGTAGCATAAAACTCTTAACTAAAGTGCCAAAAAGTACACTAACACCCATAAACTACATATTAACCCCTAAACCGAGGCCCCCCACATCGCAAACACTAAAATAAATTTTTTAACCCTTAATCTGCCGAACCGGACATCTATAATAAACATATTAACCCCTAAACCGCCGCACTCCCACATCGCAAACAATAGTTAAATATTATTAACCCCTAATCTGCCGTCCCTAACATCGACGTCACCTACCTACATTTATTAACCCCTAATCTGCCGCCCCCAACGTCGCCGCCACTATATTAAAGCTATTAACCCCTAAACCTAAGTCTAAGCCTAACCCTAACCCCCTAAATTAAATATAATTAAAATAAATCTAAATAAAATTACTATCATTAACTAAATTATTGCTATTTAAAACTAAATACTTACCTGTAAAATAAACCCTAAGCTGGCTACAATTTAACTAATAGTTACATTGTAGCTATCTTAGGGTTTATTTTTATTTTACAGGCAAGATTGTATTTATTTTAACTAGGTACGATATTTATTAAATAGATATTAACTATTTAATAACTACCTAGTTAAAATAAATACAAAAGTACCTGTAAAATAAAACCTAACCTAAGTTACAATTACACCTAACACTGAACTACAATTAAAAAATGATTTCCCTAAATTAAATACAATTAAATACAATTAAATTAAATTATCTAAAGTACAAAACCAAACAAACACTAAATTACAGAAAATAATAAACAGATTACAAGATTTTTAAACTAATTACACCAAATCTAATCCCCCTAACAACATAAAAAGCCCGCCCAAAATAAAAAAGCCCTACCCTACACTAAATTACAAATAGCCCTTAAAAGGGCCTTTTGCGGGGCATTGCCCCAAAGTAATCAGCTCTTTTACCTGCAAAAAAAAATACAAATCCCCCCCAACATTAAAACCCACCACCCACCCAACCAACCCTACTCTAAAACCCACCCAATACCCCTTAAAAAAAAACTAACACTAACCCCTTGAAGATCACCTTACCGGGAGGAGTCTTCATCCAACCGGGCCGAAGTCCTCAACGAAGCCGGGAGAAGTCTTCATCCAAGCCGGGCGAAGTGGTCCTCCAGACGGGCAGAAGTCTCCATCCAGATGGCATCTTATGCAAGCTCAATCCTATTGGCTGATTGGATCAGCCAATAGGATTGAACTTCAATCCTATTGGCTGATTGCATCAGCCAATAGGACTTTTTCTACCTTAATTCCGATTGGCTGATAGAATTCTATCAGCCAATCGGAATTGAAGGGACGCCATCTTGGATGACGTCACTTAATGGTACCTTCATTCTGTGTTAGCCGTCGATTGAAGAGGATGTTCCGTGTCGGATGTCTTGAAGATGGACACGTTCCGTGCCGGATGGATGTATATAGAAGATGCCGTCTGGATGAAGACTTCTGCCCGTCTGGAGGACCACTTCGCCCGGCTTGGATAAAGACTTCTCCCGGCTTCGCTGAGGACTTCGGCCCGGTTGGATGAAGACTTCTCCCGTTAAGGTGATCTTTAAGGGGTTAGTGTTAAGTTTTGTTAAGGGGGTATTGGGTGGGTTTTAGAGTAGGGTTGGTTGTGTGGGTGGTGGGTATTAATGTTGGGGGAGGATTTGTACTTTTTTTTTACAGGTAAAAGAGCTAATTACTTTGGGGCAATGCGCCGCAAAAGGCCCTTTTAAGGGCTATTTGTAATTTAGTGTAGGGTAGGGCTTTTTTATTTTGGGGGGGGGCTTTTTTATTTTGTTAGGGGGATTAGATTAGGTGTAATTAGTTTAAACATCTTGTAATTTGTTTATTATTTTCTGTAATTTAGTGTTTGTTTTTTTGTACTTTAGATAATTTAATTTAATTGTATTTAAATGTATTTAATTTAGGTAAATAATTTAATTGTAGTGTAGTGTTAGGTGTAATTGTAACTTAGGTTAGGTTTTTTTTTACAGGTACTTTTGTATTTATTTTAGCTAGGTAGTTAGTAAACAGTTAATAACTATTTAATAACTATTGTACCTAGTTAAAATAAATACAAACTTGCCTGTAAAATAAAAATAAACTTTAAGCTAGATACAATACTTAGGTTAGGGGTTAATAACTTTAATATAGTGGCGGCGACGTTGGGGGCGGCAGATTTGGGGTTAATAAATGTAGGTAGGTGGCGATGTTAGGGCCGGCAGATTAGGGGTTAATAATATTTAACTAATGTTTGCAAGGCGGGAGTGCAGCGGTTTAGGGGTTAATATGTTTATTATAGTGGCGGCGACGTTGGGGGCAGCAGATTAGGGGTTAATACATGTAGGTAGGTGGCGGCGACATTGGGGGGGGCAGATTAGGGGTTAATAAATATAATGTAGGCGTCGGCGTTGTTGGGGACAGGAGATTAGGGGTTCATAAGTATAATGTAGGTGGCGGCAGTGCCCGGAGCGGCAAATTAGGGGTTAATAATATAATGTAGGTGGCGGCGATGTTGGGGGCGGCAGATTAGGGGTTAATAAGTGTAAGATTAGGGGTGTTTAGACTCGGGGTTCATGTTAGGGTCTTAGGTGTAGACATAACATGTATTTCCCCATAGGAATTAAAGGGGCTGCGCTAAGGAGTTTTACGCTGCTTTTTGGCAGGTGTTAGACTTTTTTTCAGCCGGCTCTCCCCGTTGATTCCTATGGGGAAATCGTGAACGAGCATGTACGACCAGCTCGCCGCTAACGTAAGCAGCGCTGGTATTGGAGTGCGGTAAGGAGCAACATTTTGCTCAATGCTCACTTCTTGTCTGGGTTGTAAAAACCTGTAATACCACCGCTGTCTTTAAGTGAGCGGTGAGCATAAACTGCTCGTTAGCACCGCAGAGCCTCTAACGCAAAACTCGTAATCTAGGTGACTTTTATTACATTGTCATCTTATTGTGCTTCAGTATGGACACAGGAGCCGTGCAAGATGTTACTTGCTCCATGTGTTTGGATGCAAATGTGGAACCACCAATCCCTTTCTGTCCCTCATGTAATTGAGAGGGCTTTAAGTTATAGGGAAAATATTTTTCAGGAGCAAAATTTTTCAAAGTGGATGTTTCTCAGGAGTCTAATGATGAGATTCAAAGTATGCCGCAGCTTTCTCCCCATACTTTATCACCCGCTCAAGCAGTGCCCTGTACTTCTGCTCTAGCACCCGCTGGAGTTACGTTAAAAGACATAACTGATCTCATGTCTTCCACAATTTCTGATGCGTTGTCTGCTTTCCCAATGCTGCAAGGCAAACGTAGGAGGAAAGACAGACATACAGTGAATGAGGTTTCTGATGCAATGGTGGCTATCTCGGAAGTACCCTCCCAAGGACCTGAGGAGGAGGGTTTTGAGGTTCCATCTGAAGGCGAAATTTCAGACTCAGAAAGTTCATTGCCTCTGACGGACTCGGAGGTTGTAACTTTTAGGTTTAAACTAGAAGACCTCCGCCTGTTACTAAGGGAGGTTTTGGTTACTTTAGACGACTGTGACTCCACGGTTGTGGTTGCCCCTGCGAAGTTTAGTAAATTAGACAGATATTTTGAAGTTCCTTCTTACTCAGACGTATTTCTGGTTCCAAAGCAAGCTTCGGAGATAGTTACTAAGGAGTGGGAGAGACCAGGCATTCCTTTTTCCCCATCTCCTATTTTTAAGAAGATGTTTCCTATAGCTGACTCTTTCAAGGAGGCTTGGCATACAGTTCCTAAGGTGGAAGGGGCTGTTTCCACCTGAGCCAAGAGAACTACTATTCCCATAGAGGATAGTTGTGCTTTGAAAGATCCTATGGACAAAAAAATAGAGGGTTTACTTAAAAAGATTTATGTTCACAAGGGTCTGCTGTTGCAGCCTGCTGCGTGCATTGCTACTGTCACTAGTGCGGCAGCATATTGGTTTGATGCTCTGTCTGAGTCTCTCAGGACTGAGACTTCTTTGGAGGAGATCCAAGACAGGATAAAAGCTCTGAAGCTAGCTAATGCTTTGAATACAGATGCTTCCCTTCATATTATTAAGCTGGCAGCTAAGAGTTCGGGTTTCTCTGTCCTAGCCTGCAGAGCCTTATGGTTAAAACCTTGGTCTGCAGACGTGTCATCTAAGTCTTAGCTTCTAGCGATTCCTTACAAGGGGAAGACCTTGCTTGGACCTGGCCTGATGGAAATGATCTCTGATATTACGGGAGGTAAGGGTCATCTATTTCCTCAGGATAAGAGAAACAAACAAAAAGGACGACAGAGTAATTTTTTTTCCTTTCGAAATTTCAAGGGAATTTCTTTCTCTTCCTCCACTAAGCAGGAACAATTTAAACCTACATGGAGAACCAATTAGTCTTGGAACAAAGGTAAACAATCCAAGAAGCCTGCTAATGAATCCAAAACAGCATGAAGGGCATGCCCCCCGATCAGGGAGTTTGGACTCAGTCAGAGTTTGTTCTTCCTATAAACATTCTGGAGCTGAGAGCGATCTACAATGCTCTTCTGGCCTGGCCTCAGTTAGCCATGGTCCAGTCGGACAACACAACTTCAGTGGCTTACATCAATCATCAAGGAGGAACGAGGAGTTCCTTAGCGATGACAGAGGTAGCCAAAATAATCCAGTGGGCAGAAGTCCACTCTTGTTACCTATCGGCGATCCACATCCCAAGGGTGGACAATTGGGAAGCGGATTTCCTGAGCAGGCAGTCTTTTCATCCGGGAGAGTTGGAACTCCACCCGGAAGTGTTCTCAAACATAGTTCTCAGGTGGGGTCAACCAGAATTGGATCTCATGGAGTCCCATCAAAATGCCAAGCTCCTGAGATATGGGTTGAGGTCCAGGGACCCCCTGGCGGAACTGATAGATGCTCTGGCGGTCCTTTGGACTTTCATTCTAGCATACCTATTTCATCTGTTTGCTCTTCTTCCTCGGGTAATTGCTCGAATCAAACAGGAGAGGGCTTCGGTAATTCTCATAGCGCCAGCTTGGCCTCGCAGGATTTGGTATGCGGATCTGGTGGAGATGGCATCTCTACCACCTTGGAGTCTTCCGTTGAGGAAGGACCTTCTGATTCAGGGCCCTTCCTTCATCCAAATCTAGTTTCTCTGAAACTGACTGCTTGGAGATTAAATGCTTAATTTTATCCAAGCAAGGGTTTTCTGATTTGGTCATAGAGACCATGATTCAGGCTCATAAGCCTGTGACTAGAAGGATTTACCATAAGATTTGGCATAAATACCTTTATTGGTGTGAATCCAAGGGCTACTCATGGAGTAGGGTTAGGATTCCTAGAATTTTGTCGTTTCTCCAAGAGGGTTTGGAGAAGGGTTTATCGACGAGTTCTCTAAAGGGTCAGATCTCGGCTTTATCTATTTTGTTACACAAACGTCTGGCGAATGTTCCAGATGTTCAATCATTTTATCAGGCCTTGGTTAGGATCAGGCCTGTGTTCAAACCAGTTACTCCTCCATGGAGTCTTAATTTAGTTCTAAAAGTTCTTCAAGGGGTTCCGTTTGAGCCTATGCATTCCTTAGATATTAAGTTGCTATCTTGGAAAGTTTTATTTCTTGTGGCTATTTCTTCTGCTCGGAGAGTGTCAGAACTCTCAGCATTACAGTATGAGTCACCTTACCTTATTTTCCATTCAGATAAGGTAGTTTTACGTACTAAATTAGGATTTCTTCCTAAGGTTGTTTCAGATCGGAACATTAATCATTAATCATTAATTTGACACTTTTGCCTTGGCTGAGGCTGTTTTTGGGAGAAAGGTTCTTCAAGCAGTGGTGCCTTCCGTTTAAGTTCACTGTCTTGTCCCTCCCGTATCATCTGTGTACTCTAGCTTGGGTATTGAATCCCATCAGTAATTAAGATGATCCGTGGACTCATCGTGTCTTAAAAAAGAAAAGAAAATTTATGCTTACCTGATAAATTTATTTCTTTTTTTACACGATGAGTCCACGGCCCGCCCTGCTCTTTTAGACAGGTTGTGGGTTATTGTAAACTTCAGACACCTCTGCACCTTGGCTTTTTCTTTCTCTTCCTAACTTTTGTCGAATGACTGGAGTGGGAGGAAAGGGAGGAGCTATTTAACAGCTCTGCTGTGGTGCTCTTTGCCTCCTCCTGCTGACCAGGAGGTGAATATCCCATAAGTAATTAAGATGATCCGTGGACTCATCATGTCAAAAAAGAAATAAATGTATCAGGTAAGCATACATTTTCTTTTTTGCTTTTAGGTTGAATTACAGAGTACACCGAGGGATAACTCCGGTCTTATCTCACCGGGTTTCACTATATTTCATACCACCTCCCTATAATAAGGGACTTCTCACATTTTTTAAATTTTTCAAATACATTTTTTTATATTTTCTAGCAATATATATATATATATATATATATATATATATATATATTATTAAATGTTATTCCTTTTAATATTATTCATTATATTATTCATTAACTTATAATCTATAATTTTAGGTTTTAGGCAATTCGATTACCTTAGCCTTACGCTTAGGCCCTCCTTGTTACCTTTTTGTTCTATAAATCTCACTGAGGGAATATTTTAGAACCTAGCGCTGGGGTTTCACTATTTGTTTGTTCACATGATACAGTTATATACACTTTTTCTGAGGCTCCCGTTCCTACATGTGCAAGAAATCACAGTATATATGTGAGTATGTGATTGGCTAATGTTTGTCACATGATACAGTTATATGCAAATTTTCGGAGGCTCCCGCTCCTACATGTGCAAGAAATCACAGTATATATGTGAGTATGTGATTGGTTAATGTTTGTCACATGATACAGTTATATGCACACTTTCTGAGACTCTCATTCCTACGTGTGCAAGAGATTACAATATATATGCAAGTATGTGACTGGCTAATGCTTGTCACATGATAAAGTTATATGCACAATTTCTGAGACTCCCGTTCCTACGTGTGCAAGAGTTCACAGTATATATGCAAGTATGTGATTGGCTAATGTCTGTCACATGATACAGTTATATGCACACTTTCTGAGACTCTCGTTCCTACGTGTGCCAGAGATTACAATATATATGGAAGTATGTGATTGGCTAATGTTTGTCACATGATACAGTTATATGCACACTTTCTGAGACTCTCGTTCCTACATGTGCAAGAGTTCACAGTAAATATGTGAGTATGTGATTGGCTAATGTTTGTCATATGAAAACAGTTAAATGCACACTTTCTGAGGCTACCGTTCCTACGTGTGCAAGAGATTACAGTATATATGCAAGTATGTGATTTGCTAATGTTTGTCACATGATACAGTTATATGCACACTTTCTGAGACTTCCGTTATTACACTCACAACAGGGAGTACACAAACAAAATCTCACCAAACCCCAAATGGAAGCGATAAATGGGCTTAAGAATAACAAACGGATTTTCATCAGAAAATCAGATAAGGGGGGCACTACAGTAATCCTAAAGAAAGAGGATTACATCTCTAAAGCATTACGCCAGCTCATTGATGTCAAAACCTACAGTAAAATCTCAGGTAACCCCACACATAACATTCAATGTCAGATTAGGTCTTTAGTAGATGATGGTATAGAAAGAGACTATATTGATAGAAAAACTGCAGATTTCTTATGTGTATCATATCCAAAAACACTGTTTTTTAATTTGTTTCCCAAGGTCCATAAATCACTGGAAGACATCAAAGGTAGACCAATTGTCTCTGTGATTGAGTCAGTACTGGAACCCCTCTCCAAGTGGGTAGACAGTGTACTTCAACCAATGGTTGTCCAGCTTTGGAGTTACCTTAGAGACACCAAGCATCTTTTTAACCTTCTCTCTGATTTTAAAGGGAAGGTACCCATAGTTGGATAACCATTGACGTGGTCTCACTCTAGTCCTTCATTCCCCATGTCTGGGGCCTAAAGGCCATTGAATATTTTCTTATTACAGCCACTAATTTTGATCATAACCAAATTGATTTTTTGTTGAGATTGTACGCTATCTGTTGGAACATAATTATTTTGAATTTGAAAATTCTTTCTATCTCCAGAGATGTGGGACAGCCATGGGCGCAAAATATGCGCCCTCCTATGCTTTTTCTTAGGTTGGTGGGAGGCATCCCACATCTTTGGAGATAGAAATAAGTATCGGTCATTAATATGTTTTTATAAAAGATTTATCGATGACTTGAATATGGTTTGGAATGGGACTCAGGATGAAGCGATATCTTTTCTGGATTATCTGAATTCGAATCAAGTGGGCATACAGTTCACTATGGAGTGCCATCAGACTACTATCAACTATCATGACATTACCTTACTTGCTGATCCTTGCAGTAATAAAATTGAAACCTGCACATATCATAAACCAACAGCTAAAAACAATCTCCTACACTCCTCAAGTAGCCATCCCAGAAATATGACTAGAGCAATTGCCAAAGGCCAATTCATTTGTATGAAACGAAATTGCTCTAGAGAGGATGACTACATGGAGGAATGTGAGAGATTAAGTGGAGATTTGGTACAGAGGGGCTATAAGACAAGAATGATTGTTGAAGCTCGTAAAGAAGTGGACGGCATTCCTAGACATGATCTCCTGAAAGACAAATCACTTGTATCTGAATCACATATGGATAAGAGCAAATATAGAAATACATATATTCACAAAAACAAAAATAAGACAAAATCAAGTCACTTTTGTCACAAGTTATAGTGACCAATACCCCCAAATCTGTAACATTGTGAGGAAACATATGTCTATTCTCCTGGCTGATACTAAATTAAAAGATGTTGTAGATCAAGGATATAGGTTTTCCTATAGAAGGAGTGTTACACTTGGTAATATTTTATCCCCCACTGTCCTCCCCAAATCTGAAAGTGGTAGTAGTTGGTTAACTCATAAGGGCACCTTTAAATGTGGCAACTTAAGGTACAAAGCCTGTGATTACATTCTAGTAAGTACACACTTTGAGTCTTATAGAACAGGAAAATCTTTTGAAACATCCCAGTGTATCAGTTGCAGTATGTGCTATATTGTCTATTTATTTCCTGTGTGGAATCTAAATTACAATACGTAGACCTCACCACGCGGGAGGTGAGGTCCAGAATTCGCGAACACGTAAGCAATATCAACTGCAAAAAACAAAATTTATGCTTACCTGATAAATTTCTTTCTCTTGTGGTGTATCCAGTCCACGGGTTCATCCATTACTTGTGGGATATTCTCCTTCCCAACAGGAAGTTGCAAGAGGACACCCACAGCAGAGCTGTCTACATAGCTCTTCCCCTAACTGCCACTCCCAGTCATTCGACCGAAGACAAGCAAGAAAAAAGGAGAAACTATAGGGTGCAGTGGTGACTGTAGTTTAAAAATAAAAAACACCTGCCTTAAAGTGACAGGGCGGGCCGTGGACTGGATACACCACAAGAGAAAGAAATTTATCAGGTAAGCATAAATTTTGTTTTCTCTTGTAAGGTGTATCCAGTCCTCGGGTTCATCCATTACTTGTGGGATACCAATACCAAAGCTTTAGGACACGGATGAAGGGAGGGACAAGGCAGGAACTTAAACGGAAGGCACCACTGCCTGCAAGACCTTTCTCCCAAAAATAGCCTCCGAGGAAGCAAAAGTATCAAATTTGTAGAATTTAGAAAAAGTATGAAGCGAAGACCAAGTCGCCGCCTTACAAATCTGTTCAACAGAGGCCTCATTTCATTTTTAAAAGCCCATGTGGAAGCTACCGCTCTAGTGAAATGAGCTGTAATTCTTTCAGGAGGCTGCTGGCCAGCAGTCTCATAAGCTAAAACGGATTATGCTTCTCAGCCAAAAAGAAAGAGAAGATGCCGAAGCCTTTAGGCCTCTCCTCTGTCCAGAGTAGACAAAAAACAATGCAGATGTTTGACGAAAATAGATATTCTTATTAGATACCACCTTAGGAAGAAACCCAGGTTTGGTACGCAAAACTACCTTATCTGCATGGAAGATCAGATAAGGGGAATCACACTGTAAGGCAGATAACTCTGAAACTCTTCGAGCCTAAGAGATAGCTACCAAAAACAGAACTTTCCAAGATAAAAGCTTGATATCTATGGAATGCAGAGGTTCAAACGGAACCCCTTGAAGAACTTTAAAAACTAAATTTAAACTCCATGGCGGAGCAACAGGTTTAAACACAGGCTTGATTCTAACTAAAGTCTGACAAAACGTCTGAACGTCTGGAACATCTGACAGACGCTTGTGCAGAAGAATAGACAGAGCAGAAATCTGTCCCTATAAGGAACTAGCTGACAATCCCTTCTCCAATCCTTCTTGGAGAAAGGATAATATCCTAGGAATCCTGACTTTACTCCATGAGTAACCCTTGGATTCACACCAATGAAGATATTTACACCATATCTTATGATAGATTTTCCTGGTGACAGGCTTTCGAGCCTGAATTAAGGCATCAATGACCGACTCGGAGAAACCACGTTTTGATAAAATCAAGCGTTCAATCTCCAAGCAGTCAGCCGCAGAGAAATTAGATTTGGATGTTTGAATGGACCTTGGAGTAGAAGGTCCTGCCTCAGCGGCAGAGTCCATGGTGGAAGGGATGACATGTCCACCAGATCTGCATACCAAGTCCTGCGTGGCCACGCAGGTGCTATCAAAATCACTGAAGCTCTCTCCTGCTCGATCTTGGCAATCAGACGAGGGAGGAGAGGAAATGGTGGGAACACATAAGCCAGGCTGAAGGACCAGGGCACTGCTAGAGCATCTATCAGCGCTGCCTGGGGATCCCTTGACCTGGACCCGTAACAAGGAAGCTTGGCGTTCTGACGAGACGTCATCAGATCCAGTTCTGGTTTGCCCCATAGTTGAATCAGCTGGGCAAATACCTCCGGATGGAGCTCCCACTCCCCCGGATGAAAAGTCTGCCAACTTAGAAAATCTGCCTCCCAGTTCTCTACTCCTGGGATATGGATAGCTGAGAGATGGCAAGAGTGAATCTCTGCCCATAGAATTATCTTTTGAAACCTCCAACATTGCCAGGGGGCTTCTTGTTCCCCCCTGATGGTTGATATAGGCTACAGTCGTGATATTGTCTGACTGAAATCTGATGAACCTGACCACAGCTAGTTGAGGCCAAGCCTGAAGAGCATTGAATATCGCTCTCAGTTCCAGAATGTTTATCGGAAGGAGGGCTTCCTCCTGAGTCCGCGAACCCTGAGCCTTCAGAGAGTTTCAGACTGCCCCACCAGCCCAGAAGGCTGGCATCTGTCGTCACTATAGTCCACTCTGGCCTGTGGAAAATCATTCCCCTGGACAGATGGACCTGAGATAACCACCAGAGAAGAGAATCCCTGGTCTCTTGTTCCAGATTTAGCAGAGGGGACAAATCTGTGTAGTCCCCATTCCACTGATTGAGCATGCAAAGTTGCAGTGGTCTGAGATGTAGGCGGGCAAATTGAACTATGTCCATTGCCGCTACCATTAGGCCGATTACTTCCATACACTGAGCCACTGACGGCCGAGAAGTGGAATGAAGAGCACGGCAGGAAGTTAGAAGCTTTGATAACCTGACCTCTGTCAGAAAATTTTTAATTTCTACTGAATCTATCAGTGTTCCTAGGAAGGAAACTCTTGTGAGAGGGGAGAGAGAACTCTTTTCTTAGTTCACCTTCCACCGTGAGACCTCAGAAAGGCCAGAACAATGTCCGTACGGGACTTGGCGATTTGAAAAGTCGATGCCTGTATCACAATGTCGTCTAGGTAAGGAGCCACCGCTATGCCCCGTGGCCTTAGAACCGCCAGTAGGGACCCTAGAACCTTCGTAAAGATTCTTAGTGCCGTGGCTAACCCGAAGGGAAGAGCCACCAACTGGTAATGCCTGTCTAAGAAGGTGACAGTAGTCATATATTGACCCTCCTGGATCATGGGGAGGATGGTTCGTATAGTCTCCATCTTGAAGGATGGGACCCTGAGAAATTTGTTTAGGATCTTGAGATTCAAGATTGGTCTGAAAGTTCCCTCTTTTTTGGGAACTATAAACAGATTTGAATAGAAGCCCTGCCCCTGTTCCTCCCTTGGAACTGGGTGGATCACTCCCATAACCAGTAGGTCTTGAACACAACGTAAGAATGCCTCTCTCTTTATCTGGTTTACAGATAATTGTGAGAGATGAAATCTCCCCTTTGGAGATGAAGCTTTGAAGTCCAGAAGATATCCCTGGGAAACAATCTCTAATGCCCAGGGATCCTGGACGTCTCTTGCCCAAGCCTGGATGAAGAGAGAAGTCTGCCCCCTACTAGATCCGGTCCCGGATCGGGGGCTACTCCTTCATGCTGTCTTAGGGGGGGCAGCAGGTTTTTTGGCCTGCTTCCCCTTGTTCCAAGCCTGGTTCGGTCTCCAGACTGGTTTGGACTGGGCGAAATTTCCCTCTTGTTTTGCATTAGAGGAAGCTGAAGCTGCACCACTTTTGAAGTTTCGAAATGAACGAAAATGATTCTGTTTGGTCCTTAATTTTTCGGACCTATCCTGAGGAAGGGCGTGACCTTTTCCTCCAGTAATATCAGAAATGATCTCCTTTAGGCCCGGCCCGAAAAGGGTCTGTCCTTTGAAGGGGATGTTAAGAAGCTTAGACTTTGAAGTAACGTCTGCTGACCAGGACTTAAGCCATAGCCCACTGCGCGCCAGAATGGCAAAGCCTGAATTCTTAGTCGTTAGTTTGGTTAGATGAAAAACGGCGTCAGAAATAAAGGAATTAGCTAACTTGACAGCTTTAATCCTGTCTAAAATATCATCTAACGGGGTCTCCACCTGTAGAGCCTCCTCAAGAGACTCGAACCAAAAAGCCACTGCAGCAGTAACTGGGGCAATGCATGCAAGAGGCTGGAGAATAAAACCTTGATGGATAAAAATTTTCTTAAGGAGACCCTCCAATTTTTTATCCATAGGATCTAAGAAAGCACAACTGTCCTCGACGGGGATAGTTGTACGCTTAGCTAGGGTAGAAACAGCACCCTCCACCTTAGGGACTGTCTGCCACGAGTCCCGTATAGCGACATCTATGGGAAACATCTTTTTAAAAGCAGGAGGGGGAGAGAACGGAACACCTGGTCTATCCCATTCCTTAGTAATAATTTCCGAAAACCTCTTAGGGACTGGAAAGACATCAGTGTAAACAGTCACTGCAAAGTATTTGTCCATTTTACACAATTTCTCTGGAACTACAATGGGGTCACAGTCATCCAGAGTCACTAAAACCTCCCTGAGCAATAAGCGGAGGTGTTAAAGCTTAAATTTAAAGGCTGTCATTTCAGAATCGGACTGAAGTAACGTCTTCCCTGAATCTGAAATCTCACCCTCAGATAGCAACTCCCTTGCCACGGCTTCGGAGCATTGTGAGGGTATATCGGACATAGCTACTAAAGTGTCAGAAAGCTCTGTATTTGTTCTAGCCCCAGAGCTGTCTCGCTTTCCCTGTAACCCTGGCAGTTTGGACAATACCTCTGTGAGGGTATTAGTCATAACTGCCGCCATGTCTTGTAAGGTAAACGCATTGGATGCGCTAGATGTACTTGGCGTCACTTGAGCGGGAGTTATAGGTTCTGACACGTGGGGAGAGCTAGATGGCATAACCTCCCTTTTGTCAGTCTGAGAAACCTCTGGTGATAAATCTTTAAATGCCATAATATGGTCTTTATAATTTATAGAAATTTCAGTACATTTGGTACACATTCTAAGAGGGGGTTCCACAATGGCTTCTAAACATATTGAACAAGGAGTTTCCTCTATGTCAGACATGTTTAACAGACTAGTAATGAGACCAGCAAGCTTGGAAAACACTTTAATAAATGTGAAACAGCAATTAAACAAAAACGGTACTGTGCCTTTAAGAGAAAAAAACTTATCACATATCACATATCACTTATCACATAAGCTGCAAAACAGTGTTAAAAAGTAGTAAACTCTACGAAATTTTTACAGTGTGTATAAGGGACTAAAGCAGCATTGCACCCACTTGCAAATGGATGATTAACCCTTTAGGCCCCAAACCGGATTTGAAAAACTTTAAAAAACGTTAATAAACAGTTAAACACCTTGCCACAGCTCTGCTGTGGCTCCTACCTGCCCTCAAATACGATTTAGGGAAGAAATAAGCCCTCTATAGTGGTCCTCAGATGCTAGAGGACACCTTTAGGGAAGCTGGATGTCTCAGTCTGAATAAGAACTGCACATCTAGAGCGTAAAAATAGGCCCCTGCCACCATGCACTCGATGTCAGAGGGCCTTAAGAAAATACTCCTAGGAGTATCTGACTAGCCATGTGGAATCTAGGCCCCAAAAAACGATTTATCACCCTCAGAGGAAAAACGTTCTTTCTATATAACATGTAAACGTTTTGTCACTAAGAAATATGAGTATTAACATGAATATTACCCCTTTTTTGTAAGCATGATCCCAGTCGTTGTTAAATCACTGCATCAGGCTTACCTCAATTATACAAGGCTCTGTCATCATTTTCTAGATTTTATCATCTCTCTAGAAATAAATATACTGAACATACCTCAAGGAGGTATATAGACAGCTCTGCTGTGGGTGTCCTCTTGCAACTTCCTGTTGGGAAGGAGAATATCCCACAAGTAATGGATGAACCCGTGGACTGGATACACCTTACAAGAGAAAAGAATGTTCAGCTTTAGCAACACATTTCATACACAGACACAGACAATCTGTTGATACATTAAGATGGCAAGCAATAGAACTAGATACAAGTCCTAAGAGAGGAGGAAATAGAGAAAAAGAGCTATATTGTAGAGAAGCGTTTTGGATATTTAAGATAGAAACTAGGTACCCCAGAGGGTTCAATTCAACTTATGATATTATGAACCATTGGGAACGCTAGGTGGTGTGTTTGGGCCATCTTTACTGTGGGCCATCTTGACTATTTTTACCTAGAGAAATAGGTGATATTTATACTTATATTTATAATTATATATTTGGAAAATCATAATTCAGGATTTACACTGACTTATTATATTTATGTATATACTGTTATATTGCCCATTGAATTATGGTTTTATCTTTATATCTATATCACAGGTGTGAATCGTGGAGGATAACAACACACTTTTTTAATATTCAAGATATTGAGACATTCATTTTGAGAGATACTAATATGTATTAACATCTCCTTGCCCCCATACATATATTTACATTTTATTATTTTGGGTGCTCTCTATCATCATCTCACTGTTTTTATATAGATGCACTACAATACCTAAAGTTCCCATAAATATATTAAACACAAATCTCAATAAATTAAATAAAATAATATATTTATATATTTTTTTTATCACGCATTTACATTTCGTGGTAATATTTTATTTAATATAATATACTGTTGGACATGATCAAGCTTTCCTTTGTTTCTGACTCGTTACAAAGACATTAATATAATCCTTTTTGTATTAGTTTTATATCTCTATCCTTTATATGTATCATGTTTTTCTTTAAAATTGACTAGCGTGATGACACACCTTTTCCTTTTCTCTTTATATTATATTTGACTTATATTTTGGATTATTTCCTTGTTTGTAACCTGATCAGCATATTGCGATCATGTATTTTTGTGACTATCATCGTATGTTTATATAATTAACCTTTCACTTGTAATGAACTTAGGTAGAGATTTTAGATAATTATGTATCATAAAGTGTATATACCTTTAACCACATTCAACTTGTATTCTAGATTAAACTTCCCACCAGGTGTCTTATGTTTTAGAATGGTATATATTGACGTAGAGTACCCTCCCCCACTATCTGTGAGTACGGGAAACCCGAAACGCATCCTAAGACTGGGGATGTGTGTAACTCTTTTATTTTTTAATCACCAGTGTGTTGTACTTGCCAAAATTGGTAACTTTTTAATCGTTTCAATAAAGGATGTCATATTTTGAGCCGTTTGAGCAATTTGCCTTTTTTGTGGATATTGGCTAATGTCTGTCACATGATACAGTTATATGCACACTTTCTGAGGCTACCGTTCCTACATGTGCAAGAGATCACAGTATATATCTGAGTATGTGATTGGCTAATGTCTGTCACATAAAACAGTTATATGCACACTTTCTGAGGCTACCGTTCCTACATGTGCAAGAGATCACAGTGTATATGTGAGTATGTGATTGGCTAATGTCTGTCACATAATACAGTTAGATGCACACTTTCTGAGGCTCCCGTTCCTACATGTGCAAGAGTTCACAGTATATACTGTATGTGAGTATGTGATTGGCTAATGTCTGTCACATGATACAGTTATATGTACACTTTCTGAGGCTCCCGTTCCTACATGTGCAAGAGATCACAGTATATATGCGACTATGTGATTGGCTAATGTATGTCACATGATACAGTTATATGCACACTTTCTGAGGCTACCGCTCCTACATGTGCAAGAGATCACAGTATATGTGTGAGTATGTGATTGGCTAATGTATGTCACATGATACAGTTATATGCACACTTTCTGAGGCTACCGTTCCTACATGTGCAAGAGATCACAGTATATGTGTGAGTATGTGATTGGCTAATGTATGTCACATGATTCAGTTATATGCACACTTTCTGAGGCTATCGTTTCTACATGTGCAAGAAATCACAGTATATATGTGAGTATGTGATTGGCTAATGTCTGTCACATGATACAGTTATATTCACACTTAAGTAATTAAATGCCCTATCCTCCTGACTTGCTATAATAACATAACAGTCATAGAACTGACTGAACCATAACTATGTAATAATTACTTATGTACTTATAACTTTATAAATAAACACAAACACAGAGTATGGGAAAAGAACCGTGGGTCACATTTATTATGGAACAAGAGAACCGGCTGGAAGCAACAAGGCAAACCTATACCAGGTGGCGGCAATTTAGCTAGGAGAGTAAGCAACCCCCTGCTAGGAAGAAGGGTCGCGCCCGTGAATTCCTACACAAGCGAAGCTTAGCTGAACACAGAAGGTTAAGGGAGTTCTCGGGATCTTTAGAATGGGGGATGAACCCCCAGGCGCGCGCCTGCAGAGACCACCCTACTCCTGTGCAGCCGTCACTCTACCTCTGATGGCAAATCGGGGTGCGGGCACACCGCCTAACCAGGGTGTAAAAACAAAGAAGAATTTGTATGGATATAGGGGCGTGATACACTTAAGGGATATAGTTTAATTTTAAGGGTTACAGAATTTTCCAATATATTACTCAATAGTGCAAATTTTCAAATTATTATTGAGTCCAAATTGACCGGTGTATACAAGTGCAAAGAAAGAATGATAAGACTTATTATGTGAATATAACCGAGTGTGCAGGAAAAAATTAGACCATTTAGAGGTTGTGCCTTTTGAAATAGTTTATACTGCTATTTATAGGTGTATTGGTAAAAAAATTACCAAAAAGTGCCTGGTTTTTTTAATGTATGTGACGGCGTGTTGCCTATTAAAGAACGATACTAAGAAGAAGAGCGGTACTAAGTAAATTATAAGCAGTAAACTATAACTCCAACTGCTTTGAGCTTCTCAATCCTTATATAAAAATAGGAGCTATTCCATGCCAAATAGACATTTGGAGTTCTCTTTTTTTGGGATTTTAGAACGGACTTTCTGCTAATTTTATCTTGTGTTTATTTTTAGTTACATGTAATGGTTCTAAATATACAGGGTCATTATATGTTTATTTGTTTATCTGAATACATAAATTGAATCTGGGAGACGTCCCAGAGATATATTGAAAAGAAGTGGTAATTACCAAGTACGAGAATTATAATTTTTTAGCAATACATTTTAAATAAATTTTATGTTAATTCAATCTCACTATCTAAAGACAGTTATTATTGTTTTTATATGTTCTTTATATATTATTTTATGAATTCAGCTATATAGCATCTGCACAATATTATTTTCAAAAAAATTCTTCAGTTGATTGTACACTATAGGAAATCTACATCATTCACTACACAAAATTATTTTCACTAAAAATTCCTTCACATAGAAAATCTACACTATTAGCGCACTCTTATGGATTAGAGACACATCTCCTCTGAATCACTTAGGTTCTTTAATAGGCAACACGCCGTCACATACATTAAAAAAACCAGGCACTTTTTGGTAATTTTTTTACCAATACACCTATAAATAGCAGTATAAACTATTTCAAAAGGCACAACCTCTAAATGGTCTAATTTTTTCCTGCACACTCGGTTATATTCACATAATAAGTCTTATCATTCTTTCTTTGCACTTGTATACACCGGTCAATTTGGACTCAATAATAATTTGAAAATTTGCACTATTGAGTAATATATTGGAAAATTCTGTAACCCTTAAAATTAAACTATATCCCTTAAGTGTATCACGCCCCTATATCCATACAAATTCTTCTGATTATTCACATATATATAAGCTGGAAGGAGCTTATATTTATAGGGAGTTTGGGATTTGACAGCTCCAGCACACTATTCACCCCAAACCAAATAATTGTAAAAACAAAGAACTCTGAACCAGTAGGACCAGGTGTGACTAGGCGCATGTGCATGCCACTACCTGGGGAGTCAAAAACTACCATCCTTGGACTTAAGGAAACGAGCCACGTAGCCCTCATCCTGCCTCAGACCCCCTGCTGAGAACACCATATTGATGCCCAGCCTAAAGATTGCCAACTTACCAGATTGAAGGGAGAGAGGGAAGCTGTGAAGACAAGCTGGAAAGAGGGTCTGGGGACTGTAACCTAGCTTCTTAAAGGTAAGCTAAACCCCACCCTCACTAATGCAACATTGTTGCCACTTCCCAGCAGCACACTCCTAAGAGCCTTAATTCTTATGTTTGTTCCGGGCTATTCTGCCCTCCACTGTCTTATGTAATTAAATGCCCTATCCTCCTGGCTTGCTGTAATAACATAACAGTCATAGAACTGACTGGACCCTAACTATGTAATAATAACTTATATACTTATAACTTTATAAATAAACACAAGTACAGAGTGTGGGAAAAGACCCGTGGTTCACGTTTATTATGGAACAAGAGAACCGTCTGGAAGCAACAAGGCAAACCGGGGTGCGGGCCAACCGCCACAAGAGACAGCCCAACAGACACAGCTCTTGCCGCCACACTCATAGGTGTAACAAAATAGCATGCCTCAAATTACATAGGAACAGGTCAATGCCCCTCCCAGAGAGGTGCACCCATCCCTCCTGTAGAGGCTCCTCTCAGCCATTGTGATGTTCCCATGTTCCACAACAAAACCTCCTAACTTCCCTAGGAAGATCCTAACTTCCCTATTAATCTTCTTCCAAACCTGAAAGGCCGCCCTGTGGGACTGCATATGGCGCCACTCAATTCTAGGGATGATGTTGGACCACCCTAACTTTGCATTGGGAACCCACGTCTGAAAAGTGTGCAGATCAGACTGAATCACAGCACTAAGCTGCTTGCATGGTAAGAGCCCCATATCATTCCCCCCGGCCTGAATGATCATAACGTGGGGTTTCTCCCACATGTGCAACGCCCCATGCAGTAACTCAGGCAGACCCTGTCAAGTCAGACCCCTACGCCCCACCCATCTAATGATGACTCTAGATGAGGGGAACCCCAGCTGATGCCCATCCGGTCTCGCGATCGCTCTCAGCTCCGCCCAATGGATGTAGGAGTGACCTGTGATCCACACTCTCAATGGACCATCCCTTGGTCCTGAAAAGAAACAAGAGTTAACCAGGGAACATCGCAAAAGAAAACAAACAATCACACAGTTAAAGGCCTAACATACAACAGGTACCTCTTAGACCTCCATCTCCCCAGTGATCTAATGTGGTCGGCATACTAGCCTAAACCCGTGGCGGTGGTAGCCGCTCCAACCCTGAATGAGTGAGAAGCAATGACCCTCGGGTCAAGGCCGACTCTAGTTGCCGCCCAGCCCAGGACTCTCCGGAATTGGAAGCTTTTCAATGGGGAACCGTCCCCGTGAAAAAGGAATTGCGACAGACCCTCCGGATGCACATCCATGTAGGTCCTGAGGAGTCTGACTGGGCAACAATCTGAGCCTTCATGGGCCGGTAAAGACATCCAAACTCCTCTCCCTTCTTGGTTGGTCTTTGCTCTAGGAAGAAATACAAGAATAGAAGACTTGTTGTTCTTGACATGAGAGGACTGAAGACCTCCTCGAGGGGGGGACCAATTCCCCCACCCTGATTCCCCCCGTGGAAAGCCAACCTGAAGGTGGCCGAGAACAGGGTAGCCTCATAGGCAGAAGAACACACTGCTGGCAAAGCCTGACACAGGACAATCAAGCGCTCAATAGTGACGGGTTCCCTGATGTCCTTTGTTCTGGGCACCATACGCCCCCAATCCTTCAATACCTACCTAACCAGGAAGGTCCTAGAGGAGTCAGTAAGGCCTATAGCTTACAGAAGAAGGACACGGCGGTCAGTCGAGACCTCATTGGTCACCATCACAAGATGGTCGGCCCGTCCTATCGCAGAAAGCGATCCACTCCGTCCAGTGCTTCACGTAAATGTTCCAGGTAGAAGGGGCAAGAGAAGAACAGATCATCCCGATCAAAGGTCCCCATCCAGCGCTACCTGCCATAAATAATCAGGACAAAGGGATCCGTTAGTATCCGCATGAGGAACTAACACATAGAAGGCTTCCCACTGAAAATGGGAAAGCGCATCTGCAATCCTATTCTGCCTAGCACGGAGCACAATGTTCAGGCACAGACACCTCAGCACCAACAGCCTTAAGTATCACATGACAGGAGACCCAGACATGAGCTTGTTAATAGCAAAAACAATGCTCATGTTATTTGTCCAGAACACCACTTCGCGGTCTGGGAGCTGGTCACCCCAAACCTCAAGGGCCACTACGATGGGGAAAATCTCCAAAAGGCACAGATTCCAAACCAACACCCCCATCAACCCACAAGCAAGGCCACGGGCCGGCACTCCATTGCCCGGACAAGTAAGCACCGTACCCGTGGGACCCCGCCGCGTCCGTGAACAATTGAATCACTGCATTGGAAGGAACAGCCTTTTGCCACAGGCAAATACCATTAAAATGGCTCAAAAAGTGCTCCCATACAGCCAGGTCATCCACCATTTCAGGTGACACGCGAAACTTGCGCGTTTGTGACCGCTCCCCGCACAACTGCTGTTAGAGCCGTTGAAGGAAAATCTTACCCATAGGAATAATCCTGCCAGCGAAATTCAAGAGGCCCAATAGAGTCTGAAGGTCCTTTATGGACCCGTAAGGCTCCAATTTCATGGCCCGTACAAGCCCCAACATGCTGGAAATTTTATCTTGCATCAAACAACACTGTCTTGCCGCCGAGTCGATTTCAATGCCAAGAAAAGTGAGGCCCGTACAAGGACCCTGGGTCTTGTCCTCAGCCAAAGGGACCCCATTCTGGTCAGCAGGAGTCTAGTGACCTTCATCAAGAAAGAGCAATCAGAAGACCCTGCATGCCCTACGAGCAAGAAGTCATCCAAATAGTGTGCCAGGCCATCAAGACCAGCAACCACCACAATGGCCCAGTGCAAGAAACTACTGAAAGCTTCAAAATAGGCACAGGAAATGGAGCAACCCATAGGCAAGCATTTATCCACAAAATACTTGCCCTCGAGCCAACACCCCATAAGCCGAAAAAAGGAGGAGGGGTGAACAGGAAGGAGCCGAAACGAGGATTCCACATCCAGTTTCGCTTAACAGTCCCCTGCCCCAACCCTTCGGACCAGCGCAAGCGCGTCGTCAAAGGACTGGTAACAAACTGAACTAAGCTCGGGAGGGATAGCATTGTTAACCGACCGCCCTTTTGGAAAGGACAGATAATGAATGAGCCGAAACTTACCCAGCTTCTCCTTCAGAACAACCCCCAAAGGGGAGACAACCAACCCTTGAATCTGAATATCCCCAAACGGGCCGGCCATGCGACCCAACAATATCTCTTTGTTCAATTTCTCCCTCACTATGCTGGGAAATTGATATGCGGACTTCAGATTCTTGCGAACTGAAGACCCCACCACTGCAGAGCCAACAGGGATAATAAATCCCCAACGTAGACCAACACAAAGTAAATTGGCTGCCCCTTTATCAGGATAAAGCAGCAGCCATCTCTTAATTACGGCTACCCTCAGTTTGGTGGCCGTCCTTTCCAGCAGTGAAAGGCTTGGAACCGAGACCCGGCCGCTCCTGGGAGCAACCTGCATCCTGGGACCTGGTACACTCGGAACCTGAGTGGCTGCCCCGCCGTGCTCCCCTAGCTCAGAGCTTATGCTGGAATCGCCAGCAAACCCTTGTAGGCCGCCGTCGAGAATGCTGGGAGGCTTGGGTGTCAGAGAGTACAGCGGGGGCCTGCCCAGGTACAACCTGCTTTTCAGGCCCCAATTGCACCCATAGCCGCGAGTCTACATCTCCGAAAGACAGGAGAGGGTTACCAACCTTCTTCCTGTAAAACGCTACGTCAAAGTCGCGCCAAGCCCCTTCTTTGCATAAACGATTTCAAAGGAATTCTGATATTTCAGGATATCCAATGCCTGATTGGGAAATTTAGTAAAATAGCACGACGCGTACACCCGAACAAATTTGCGCCACTCGTCATACGAATCGGGCCTTTTGAACTTCTTGGGGCCCGTACCGTCCTCCGACATTTTTTTCTGGTGGTAGGCCTCGGTCGAGAGCTCAAACATGTGTACATATTTACCTTCCTGAAGCCGCCTAACCATTTTAGATTTGAGATGCTCATGCAAGCTAAATGAGGGCCACGGATCCGTGTCCCCATACATAGCCACCTTCCGTCTATTTGTCTCCTCCGGGCTAGCAACTCCCGTTGGTGCGGGAGGTGTTGGCAACGGAACACAGGGGCTCCATGCGGGATGAACCAGGGGGGAGGGGTAAACCCATGGCCTTCCTTTCCTCAACTAACCATTTCATCATCCTATACATTCTCTTCTGACTCTTGGCCTCCAACCCCAGTGATCTATCATTTTCAGACCCAGAATTATCAGAAGATGAACTAAAGCCCCTATGCCCAGACGACAAATTGGGCTTACCAGTTCCCAGAGGATGCTGCACCAGCAAAGTATTAGAGGAAGTCAAAGGCTGCTCCCGGCTCTGCTCTTCCTCACCGCGACCAACTGGACTGGACTGCACGGCAACCGAAGCATTCTCAGGCTCCATGATATTCTAAAATTAAAAATGAGAGAGAGGAGTACCACGGGAAAAGGACGAAGGCCTATCAGCAAAGGCATCGATCCCCCTGGGCTAACACTCCTATGCTCTATGCCACATTCAGACACCACACTGTCAGACACACTGCCTACGTGTACTTCCAACAATGCATTATCAAACTGAACTTGCCTGCCCAGGCCCTGTTCTACGCTTATTGGAACCCCTTGGCATAAACTAGGAGTGTAGGAACACACCTACACACTGCTGCCGACACAAAGTTTGTGCTGAAGTAGGAACACACCTACACACTGCTGCCGACACACAGTTTGTGCTGAAGTAGGAGCACACCTACACACTGCTGCCGACACACAGTTTGTACTGAAGTAGGAACACACCTACACACTGCTGCTGACACACAGTTTGTGCTGAAGTAGGAGCACACCTACACACTGCTGCCGACACACAGTTTGTGCTGAAGTAAGAGCACACCTACACACTGCTGCCGACACACAGTGCTGAAGTAGGAGCACACCTACACACTGCTGCCGACACACAGTTTGTGCTGAAGTAGGAGCACACCTACACACTGCTGCCGACACACAGTTTGTGCTGAAGTAGAGACACACCTACACACTGCTGCCGACACACATTGTGCTGAAGTAGGAGCACACCTACACACTGCTGCCGACACACAGTTTGTGCTGAAGTAGGAGCACACCTACACACTGCTGCCGACACCCGACCCGTTTGTGCTGAAGTAGGAACACACCTACACACTGCTGCCGACACACAGTTTGTGCTGAAGTAGGAGCACACCTACACACTGCTGCCGACACACAGTTTGTGCTGAAGTAGGAACACACCTACACACTGCTGCCGACACAGTGCTGAAGTAGGAACACACCTACACACTGCTGCCGACACACAGTTTGTGCTGAAGTAGGAACACACCTACACACTGCTGCCGACACACAGTTTGTGCTGAAGTAGGAACACACCTACACACTGCTGCCGACACACAGTTTTTGCTGAAGTAGGAGCACACCTACACACTGCTGCCGACACACAGTTTGTGCTGAAGTAGGAGCACACCTACACACTGCTGCCGACACACAGTTTGTGCTGAAGTAGGAGCACACCTACACACTGCTGCCGACACACAGTTTGTGCTGAAGTAGGAGCACACCTACACACTGCTGCCGACACACAGTTTGTGCTGAAGTAGGAGCACACCTACACACTGCTGCCGACACACAGTTTGTGCTGAAGTAGGAGCACACCTACACACTGCTGCCGACACACAGTTTGTGCTGAAGTAGGAGCACACCTACACACTGCTGCCGACACACAGTTTGTGCTGAAGTAGGAACACACCTACACACTGCTGCCGACACACAGTTTGTGCTGAAGTAGGAACACACCTACACACTGCTGCCGACACACAGTTTGTGCTGAAGTAGGAGCACACCTACACACTGCTGCCGACACACAGTTTGTGCTGAAGTAGGAGAGTAGGAACACACCTACACACTGCTGCCGACACACAGTTTGTGCTGAAGTAGGAGCACACCTACACACTGCTGCCGACACAGTTGTGCTGAAGTAGGAGCACACCTACACACTGCTGCCGACACACAGTGCTGAAGTAGGAACACACCTACACACTGCTGCCGACACACAGTTTGTGCTGAAGTAGGAGCACACCTACACACTGCTGCCGACACACAGTTTGTGCTGAAGTAGGAGCACACCTACACACTGCTGCCTTACACACAGTTTGTGCTGAAGTAGGAGCACACCTACACACTGCTGCCGACACACAGTTTGTGCTGAAGTAGGAACACACCTACACACTGCTGCCGACACAGTGCTGAAGTAGGAACACACCTACACACTGCTGCCGAAGTAGGAGCACACCTACACACTGCTGCCGACACACAGTTTGTGCTGAAGTAGGAGCACACCTACACACTGCTGCCGACACACAGTTTGTGCTGAAGTAGGAGCACACCTACACACTGCTGCCGACACACAGTTTGTGCTGAAGTAGGAACACACCTACACACTGCTGCCGACACACAGTTTGTGCTGAAGTAGGAACACACCTACACACTGCTGCCGACACACAGTTTGTGCTGAAGTAGGAGCACACCTACACACTGCTGCCGACACACAGTTTGTGCTGAAGTAGGAACACACCTACACACTGCTGCCGACACACAGTTTGTGCTGAAGTAGGAGCACACCTACACACTGCTGCCGACACACAGTTTGTGCTGAAGTAGGAACACACCTACACACTGCTGCCGACACACAGTTTGTGCTGAAGTAGGAGCACACCTACACACTGCTGCCGACACACAGTTTGTGCTGAAGTAGGAGCACACCTACACACTGCTGCCGACACACAGTTTGTGCTGAAGTAGGAGCACACCTACACACTGCTGCCGACACACAGTTTGTGCTGAAGTAGGAACACACCTACACACTGCTGCCGACACACAGTGCTGAAGTAGGAACACACCTACACACTGCTGCCGACACACAGTTTGTGCTGAAGTAGGAGCACACCTACACACTGCTGCCGACACACAGTTTGTGCTGAAGTAGGAACACACCTACACACTGCTGCCGACACACAGTTTGTGCTGAAGTAGGAGCACACCTACACACTGCTGCCGACACACAGTTTGTGCTGAAGTAGGAGCACACCTACACACTGCTGCCGACACACAGTTTGTGCTGAAGTAGGAGCACACCTACACACTGCTGCCGACACACAGTTTGTGCTGAAGTAGGAGCACACCTACACACTGCTGCCGACACACAGTTTGTGCTGAAGTAGGAGCACACCTACACACTGCTGCCGACACACAGTTTGTGCTGAAGTAGGAGCACACCTACACACTGCTGCCGACACACAGTTTGTGCTGAAGTAGGAGCACACCTACACACTGCTGCCGACACACAGTTTGTGCTGAAGTAGGAACACACCTACACACTGCTGCCGAACACGTTTGTGCTGAAGTAGGAGCACACTACACACTGCTGCCGACACACAGTTTGTGCTGAAGTAGGAGCACACCTACACACTGCTGCCGACACACAGTTTGTGCTGAAGTAGGAACACACCTACACACTGCTGCCGACACACAGTTTGTGCTGAAGTAGGAACACACCTACACACTGCTGCCGACACACAGTTTGTGCTGAAGTAGGAGCACACCTACACACTGCTGCCGACACACAGTTTGTGCTGAAGTAGGAGCACACCTACACACTGCTGCCGACACACCGTTTGTGCTGAAGTAGGAGCCCACCTACACACTGCTGCTGACACACAGTTTGTGCTGAAGTAGGAGCACACCTACACACTGCTGCCGACACACAGTTTGTGCTGAAGTAGGAACACACCTACACACTGCTGCCGACACACAGTTTGTGCTGAAGTAGGAACACACCTAGACACTGCTGCCGACACACAGTTTGTGCTGAAGTAGGAACTCACCTACACACTGCTGCCGACACACAGTTTGTGCTGAAGTAGGAGCACACCTACACACTGCTGCCGACACACAGTTTGTGCTGAAGTAGGAACACACCTAGACACTGCTGCCGACACACAGTTTGTGCTGAAGTAGGAACTCACCTACACACTGCTGCCGACACACAGTTTGTGCTGAAGTAGGAGCACACCTACACACTGCTGCCGACACACAGTTTGTGCTGAAGTAGGAACACACCTACACACTGCTGCCGACACACAGTTTGTGCTGAAGTAGGAGCACACCTACACACTGCTGCCGACACACAGTTTGTGCTGAAGTAGGAACACACCTACACACTGCTGCCGACACACAGTTTGTGCTGAAGTAGGAGCTCAATTGATAATAGGGGTAAATTAGAAAGTTGTTTAAAATGTCATGCTCTATCTGAATCATGAAAAAAACAACTTGGGTTCAGTGTCCCTTTAATTGAGTCATTGAAGTGGTGCAGAACACAGACAAAAACTTTCCAGTTTACTACTATTATCAAACTATGCACAGTCTTTTTATATGCAGTCTCTCTGAGGAACCAGCTCCTACTGAGCAAGTGTTCACAGTGTATATGTATATGAATCTGTGATTGGCTGATGGCTGTCACATGATACAGTTATATGCACTCTCTCTGAGGAACCAGCTCCTACTGAGCAAGAGTTCACAGTGTATATGTATATGAGTCTGTGATTGGCTGATGGCTGTCACATGATACAGTTATATGCACTCTCTCTGAGGAACTATCTCCTACTGAGCATGTGCAAGTTTTCACAGAGTATATGTATATGACTCTGTGATTGGCTGAAGAAGACTGTCACATGATACAGTTATATGCACTCTCTCTGAGGAACCAGCTCCTACTGAGCATGTGCAAGTTTTCACAGAATATATGTATATGAGTCTGTGATTGTCAGATGATACAGTTAAATGCACTCTCTCTGAGGAACCAGCTCCTACTGAGCATGTGCATGTGTGATGTGTTCACAGAGTATATGTATTTGAGTCTGTGATTGGCTGAAGACTGTCACATGATACAGTTATATGCACTCTCTCTGAGGAACCATCTCCTACTGAGCATGTGCAAGTTTTCACAGAATATATGTATATGAGTCTGTGATTGTCACATGATACAGTTATATGCACTCTCTCTGAGGAACTATCTCCTACTGAGCATGTGCATGTGTTCACAGAGTATATGTATATGAGTCTGTGATTGGCTGAAGACTGTCACATGATACAGTTATATGCACTCTCTCTGATGAACCAGCTCCTACTGAGCATGTGCAAGAGATCACAGTGTATATGTATATGAGTCTGTGATTAGCTGATGGCTGTCACAGGATACAGTTATATGCACTCTCTCTGAGGAACTATCTCCTACTGAGCATGTGCAAGTTTTCACAGAGTATATGTATATGAGTCTGTGATTGTCACATGATACAGTTATATGCACTCTCTCTGAGGAACCAGCTCCTACTGAGCATGTGCATGTGTTCACAGAGTATATGTATACGAGTCTGTAATTGGTTGAAGACTGTCACATGATAGTTACATGCACTCTCTCTGAGGAACCATCTCCTACTGAGCATGTGCAAGTGTTCACATAGTATATGTATATGAGTCTGTGATTGGCTGATGGCTGTCACTTGATAAAAAGGGCAGACAAATGGAAGAGATTTCACATTTATGAGAATTTTTACTACTCATTTGAAATTCAGAGTAAGTGTAGTTGTGTAATTTTTTTACTATGCATTTGTTGATTTTGCATTATTATTGTATAGAATGTTCATTAATGATTCGCAATGGGCTAAATAAACTTCTAAAACTGATAGACTTATAAACACCATATATTGTGTACCCCTAACTAATGTACTCACATATTGAGTGGTACAGGTATTTGCAAATAAATAATGATGTTGTTAATATTATTATTACTAATAATATTCATATTAATAATAATAATACATGTTTTACTAAATTGTATCATTAAAGATTATTGTGCTTAAAATATTCAGCCTTGTGCTTATCTTTTGCCCCATGAAAAAGACTTTCACCCTCTGCTAAGATATTCCAGTTATTTTTGTAGCTTTTATTTTTCATATAAAATCACATTGCAAAAAACATTAGTTATCAGATGAAACTTGAGAAGGACAGATAAGGTCATTTGCCTTTGTGTATTTTTATGCTACAGATGAAATTAAACTTGTCTACTTTGATAGAATCCCATACTGGTAATACGTTCATTTGCTTGCATAATTTAGTTTGAGGTAATTCATTTTTGGTGAAGAAACACATGGTAATTATTTCATAGCAACAGAGATTTAGTAACAGATAATCACTCTGTGCACTGGATTCTCATGAGAAGGACTTGGCATTCACAGACACACATTAATCATGTCCCCAATAACTTTCTGTACCAGAACAATATTAGCCCATTTAGATATTATTTACATTAATCAGGAGGTTAATAAAGGTTGTTTCACTAGAGAGGTAATTCATCTGCAGTCTGTTTTATAAAAGAAACTTTGCTTTGTTCTTGTATTGTTTTAGTTTAAAGGGACGGTAGACTGCTGGGTAAAGTTACAGCAGTCACTGCTTACCTGGCTTTTTGGTTTAGCTCTTAACCCTTTACTGGTGCTGGTTTCCTGTCTTCATAATGGTATTGTCAGACTCTGTTACAGAAACAGAGCACACTGGCAGGCTATTGACTTTCCTGGCTTATTGACAGCTGTAATGTGGTCTTCAAGTTAGTGTTTACGTGACATGTGACATATTAAGTTATTACTTAGAGTTGTGTTTTTTGTGTGTGTTCTAACCCAAACATGGGGGAAGGGGTTAACTTCTGCTCCTCTCTGTTTGGTCAGTATTTATTGCACATGTAGTGAGCACGGAGCAGACTACACACTAGTGTAACAGGCTTCATTTTACTTGACATATCTCAACCTTATTTTCAGGGTATTATGTCTGGTTTATAATCAGCAAACCTGAGAATTGCTTACAAAATGAGCATACATGATACAGAGCGGGGGCTTTTCATTTCTGAAGTGGCTGCATATGACCTTTTTATATATTTTATGTTATGTTTAAACTTTGTATATAAACTGCAGAAAAGTAAACAGGTGACTCTGTATAGTGTGCGCCATATGACTGACCTGTGCGCCATATGACTGACCTGTGCGCCATATGACTGACATGTGCGCCATATGACTGACCTGTGCGCCACGTCTAACACAGGGTACAAAAACACGTGAGCTCCAAGATGGCAGCACCTTATAGAAAAAGCACAACGCTTCGCCAGTCAACTCCTGTAAACGATTTAAATAAGAGATCAGCTGGCACTGGGGGAAAATCAATAGCAATGTAATGCTGTTATCTAGTGCTCTTGCTAATGTATAATATTGTGTGTTATAGAGATACCTAGGTAGTATCTGTAGCACTACATGACAGGTAATAGTGCTGTTATCTAGTGCTCTTGCTAATGTATAATATTGTGTTATAGAGATACCTAGGTAGTATCTGTAGCACTACATGACAGGTAATAGTGCTGTTATCTAGTGCTCTTGCTAATGTATAATATTGTGTTATAGAGATACCTAGGTAGTATCTGTAGCACTACATGACAGGTAATAGTGCTGTTATCTAGTGATCTTGCTAATGTATAATATTGTGTTATAGAGATACCTAGGTAGTATCTGTAGCACTACATGACAGGTAATAGTGCTGTTATCTAGTGCTCTTGCTAATGTATAATATTGTGTTATAGAGATACCTAGGTAGTATCTGTAGCACTACATGACAGATAATAGTGCTGTTATCTAGTGATCTTGCTAATGTATAATATTGTGTTATAGAGATACCTAGGTAGTATCTGTAGCACTACATGACAGGTAATAGTGCTGTTATCTAGTGCTCTTGCTCATATATAATATTGTGTGTTATAGAGATACCTAGGTAGTATCTGTAGCACTACATGACAGGTAATAGTGCTGTTATCTAGTGCTCTTGCTAATGTATAATATTGTGTGTTATAGGGATACCTAGGTAGTATCTGTAGCACTACATGACAGGTAATAGTGCTGTTATCTAGTGCTCTTGCTAATGTATAATATTGTGTTATAGAGATACCTAGGTAGTATCTGTAGCACTACATGACAGGTAATAGTGCTGTTATCTAGTGCTCTTGCTAATGTATAATATTGTGTGTTATAGAGATACCTAGGTAGTATCTGTAGAACTATGTGACAGGTAATAGTGATGTTATCTAGTGATCTTGCTAATGTATAATATTGTGTTATAGAGATACCTAGGTAGTATCTGTAGCACTACATGACAGGTAATAGTGCTGTTATCTAGTGCTCTTGCTAATGTATAATATTGTGTGTTATAGAGATACCTAGGTAGTATCTGTAGCACTACATGACAGGTAATAGTGCTGTTATCTAGTGCTCTTGCTAATGTATAATATTGTGTTATAGAGATACCTAGGTAGTATCTGTAGCACTACATGACAGGCAATAGTGCTGCTATCTAGTGCTCTTGCTAATGTATAATATTGTGTTATAGAGATACCTAGGTAGTATCTGTAGCACTACATGACAGGTAATAGTGCTGTTATCTAGTGCTCTTGCTAATGTATAGTATTGTGTTATAGAGATACCTAGGTACCATCTGTAGCACTACATGACAGGTAATAGTGCTGTTATCTAGTGCTCTTGCTAATGTATAATATGTATAATATTGTGTGTTATAGAGATACCTAGGTAGTATCTGTAGCACTACATGACAGGTAATAGTGCTGTTATCTAGTGCTCTTGCTAATGTATAATATTGTGTTATAGAGATACCTAGGTAGTATCTGTAGCACTACATGACAGGTAATAGTGCTGTTATCTAGTGCTCTTGCTAATGTATAATATTGTGTGTTATAGAGATACCTAGGTAGTATCTGTAGCACTACATGACAGGTAATAGTGCTGTTATCTAGTACTCTTGCTAATGTATAATATTGTGTGTTATAGAGATACCTAAGCAGCATCTGTAGCACTACATGACAGGAAATAGTGCTGCCCTCTAGTGCTCTTGCTAATGTATAATATTGTGTGTTATAAAGATACCTAGGTAGTATCTGTAGCACTACATGACAGGTAATAGTGCCGTTATCTAGTGCTCTTGCTAATGTATAATATTATGTGTTATAGAGATACCTAGGTAGTATCTGTAGCATTACATGACAGGTAATAGTGCTGTTATCTAGTGTTCTTGCTAATGTATAATATTGTGTGTTATAGAGATACCTAGGTAGTATCAGTAGCACTACATGACAGGTAATAGTGCTGTTATCTAGTGATCTTGCTAATGTATAATATTGTGTGTTATAGAGATACCTAGGTAGTATCTGTAGCACTACATGACAGGTAATAGTGCTGTTATCTAGTGCTCTTGCTGATGTATAATATTGTGTGTTATAGAGATACCTAGGTAGTATCTGTAGCACTACATGACAGGTAATAGTGCTGTTATCTAGTGTGCTTGCTAATGTATAATATTGTGTGTTATAGAGATACCTAGGTAGTATCTGTAGCACTACATGACAGGTAATAGTGCTGCCCTATAGTGCTCTTGCTAATGTATAATATTGTGTTATAGAGATACCTAGGTAGGATCTGTAGCACTACATGACAGGTAATAGTGCTGTTATCTAGTGCTCTTGCTAATGTATAATATTATGTGTTATAGAAATAACTAGGTAGCATCTGTAGCACTACATGACAGGTAATAGTGCTGTTATCTAGTGCTCTTGCTAATGTATAATATTGTGTTATAGAGATACCTAGGTAGTATCTGTAGCACTACATGACAGGTAATAGTGCTGTTATCTAGTGCTCTTGCTAATGTATAATATTGTGTGTTATAGAGATACCTAGGTAGTATCTGTAGCGCTACATGACAGGTAATAGTGCTGTTATCTAGTGCTCTTGCTAATGTATAATATTGTGTGTTATAGAGATACCTAGGTAGTATCTGTAGCACTACATGACAGATAATAGTGCTGTTATCTAGTGCTCTTGCTAATGTATAATATTGTGTGTTATAGAGATACCTAGGTACCATCTGTAGCACTACATGACAGGTAATAGTGTTGTTATCTAGTGCACTTGCTAATGTATAATATTGTGTTATAGAGATACCTAGGTAGTATCTGTAGCACTACATGACAGGTAATAGTACTGTTATCTAGTGCTCTTGCTCATGTATAATATTATGTGTTATAGAGATACCTAGGTAGTATCTGAAGCACTACATGACAGGTAATAGTGCTGTTATCTAGTGCTCTTGCTCATGTATAATATTATGTGTTATAGAGATATCTAGGTAGTATCTGTAGCACTACATGACAGGTAATAGTGCTGTTATCTAGTGCTCTTGCTAATGTATAATATTGTGTTATAGAGATACCTAGGTAGTATCTGTAGCACTACATGACAGGTAATAGTGCTGTTATCTAGTGTTCTTGCTAATGTATAATATTGTGTGTTATAGAGATACCTAGGTAGTATCTGTAGCACTACATGACAGGTAATAGTCGTGTTATCTAGTGCTCTTGCTAATGTATATTATTGTGTGTTATAGAGATACCTAGGTAGTATCTGTAGTACTACATGACAGGTAATAGTGCTGTTATCTAGTGCTCTTGCTAATGTATAATATTGTGTTATAGAGATACCTAGGTAGTATCTGTAGCACTACATGACAGGTAATAGTGCTGTTATCTAGTGCTCTTGCTAATGTATAATATTGTGTTATAGAGATACCTAGGTAGTATCTGTAGCACTACATGACAGGTAATAGTGCTGTTATCTAGTGCTCTTGCTGATGTATAATATTGTGTTATAGAGATACCTAGGTAGTATCTGTAGCACTACATGACAGGTAATAGTGCTGTTATCTAGTGATCTTGCTAATGTATAATATTGTGTGTTATAGAGATACCTAGGTAGTATCTGTAGCACTACATGACAGGAAATAGTGCTGTTATCTAGTGCTCTTGCTAATGTATAATATTATGTTATAGAGATACCTAGGTAGTATCTGTAGCACTACATGACAGGTAATAGTGCTGTTATCTAGTGATCTTGCTAATGTATAATATTGTGTGTTATAGAGATACCTAGGTAGTATCTGTAGCACTACATGACAGGTAATAGTGCTGTTATCTAGTGCTCTTGCTGATGTATAATATTGTGTGTTATAGAGATACCTAGGTAGTATCTGTAGCACTACATGACAGGTAATAGTGCTGTTATCTAGTGATCTTGCTAATGTATAATATTGTGTGTGATAGAGATACCTAGGTATTGTCTGTAGCACTACATGACAGGTAATAGTGCTGTTATCTAGTGATCTTGCTAATGTATAATATTGTGTTATAGAGATACCTAGGTAGTATCTGTAGCACTACATGACAGCTAATAGTGCTGTTATCTAGTGCTCTTGCTAATGTATAATATTGTGTGTTATAGAGATACCTAGGTAGCATCTGTAGCACTACATGACAGGTAATAGTGCTGTTATCTAGTGCTCTTGCTAATGTATAATATTGTGTGTTATAGAGATACCTAGGTATTATCTGTAGCACTACATTACAGGTAATAGTGCTGTTATCTAGTGCTCTTGCTGATGTATAATATTGTGTGTTATAGAGATACCTAGGTAGTATCTGTAGCACTACATGACAGGTAATAGTGCTGTTATCTAGTGCTCTTGCTGATGTATAATATTGTGTGTTATAGCGATACCTAGGTAGTATCTGTAGCACTACATGACAGGTAATAGTGTTGTTATCTAGTGCACTTGCTAATGTATAATATTGTGTGTTATAGAGATACCTAGGTAGTATCGGTAGCACTACATGACAGGTAATAGTGCTGTTATCTAGTGCTCTTGCTAATGTATAATATTATGTTATAGAGATACCTAGGTAGTATCTGTAGCACTACATGACAGGTAATAGTGCTGTTGTCTAGTGCTCTTGCTAATGTATAATATTGTGTGTTATAGAGATACCTAGGTAGTATTTGTAGCACTACATTACAGGTAATAGTGCTGTTATCTAGTGCTCTTGCTAATGTATAATATTATGTGTTATAGAGATACCTAGGTAGTATCTGTAGCACTACATGACAAGTTATAGTGCTGTTATCTAGTGCTCTTGCTAATGTATAATATTGTGTTATAGAGATACCTAGGTAGTATCTGTAGCACTACATGACGGATAATAGTGCTGTTATCTAGTGCTCTTGCTGATGTATAATATTGTGTGTTATAGAGATACCTAGGTACTATCTGTAGCACTACATGACAGGTAATAATGCTGTTATCTAGTGCTCTTGCTAATGTATAATATTGTGTGTTATAGAGATACCTAGGTAGTATCTGTAGCACTACATGACAGGTAATAGTGCTGTTATCTAGTGCTCTTGCTAATGTATAATATTGTGTTATAGAGATACCTAGGTAGTATCTGTAGCACTACATGACAGGTAATAGTGCTGTTATCTAGTGCTCTTACTAATGTATAATATTATGTGTTATAGAGATACCTAGGTAGTATCTGTAGCACTACATGACAGGTAATAGTGCTGTTATCTAGTGCTCTTGCTAATGTATAATATTCTGTTATAGAGATACCTAGGTAGTATCTGTAGCACTACATGACAGGTAATAGTGCTGTTATCTAGTGCTCTTGCTAATGTATAATATTGTGTGTTATAGAGATACCTATGTAGTATCTGTAGCACTACATGACAGGTAATAGTGCTGTTATCTAGTGCTCTTGCTAATGTATAATATTGTGTGTTATAGAGATACCTAGGTAGTATCTGTAGCACTACATGACAGGAAATAGTGCTGTTATCTAGTGCTCTTGCTAATGTATAATATTGTGTGTTATAGAGATACCTAGGTAGTATCTGTAGAACTACGTGACAGGTAATAGTGCTGTTATCTAGTGCTCTTGCTAATGTATAATATTGTGTTATAGAGATACCTAGGTAGTATCTGTAGCACTACATGACAGGTAATAGTGCTGTTATCTAGTGCACTTGCTAATGTATAATATTGTGTGTTATAGAGATACCTAGGTAGTATCTGTAGCACTACATGACAGGTAATAGTGCTGTTATCTAGTGCTCTTGCTAATGTATAATATTGTGCGTTATAGAGATACCTAGGTAGTATCTGTAGCACTACATGACAGGTAATAGTGCTGTTATTTAGTGCTCTTGCTAATGTATAATATTGCGTGTTATAGAGATACCTAGGTAGTATCTGTAGCACTACATGACAGGCAATAGTGCTGTTATCTAGTGCTCTTGCTAATGTATAATATTGTGTTATAGAGATACCTAGGTAGTATCTGTAGCACTACATGACAGGTAATAGTGCTGTTATCTAGTGCTCTTGCTAATGTATAATATTGTGTTATAGAGATACCTAGGTAGTATCTGTAGAACTACGTGACAGGTAATAGTGCTGTTATCTAGTGCTCTTGCTAATGTATAATATTGTGTTATAGAGATACCTAGGTAGTATCTGTAGCACTACATGACAGGTAATAGTGCTGTTATCTAGTGCTCTTGCTAATGTATAATATTGTGTGTTATAGAGTTACCTAGGTAGTATCTGTAGCACTACATGACAGGTAATAGTGCTGTTATCTAGTGCTCTTGCTAATGTATAATATTGTGTGTTATAGAGATACCTAGGTAGTATCTGTAGCACTACATGACAGGTAATAGTGCTGTTATCTAGTGCTCTTGCTAATGTATAATATTGTGTGTTATAGAGATACCTAGGTACTATCTGTAGCACTACATGACAGGTAATAGTGCTGTTATCTAGTGCTCTTGCTAATGTATAATATTGTGTGTTATAGAGATACCTAGGTACTATCTGTAGCACTACATGACAGGTAATAGTGCTGTTATCTAGTGATCTTCCTAATGTATAATATTGTGTGTTATAGAGATACCTAGGTAGTATCTGTAGCACTACATGACAGGTAATAGTGCTGTTATCTAGTGATCTTCCTAATGTATAATATTGTGTGTTATAGAGATACCTAGGTAGTATCTGTAGCACTACATGACAGGTAATAGTGCTGTTATCTAGTGCTCTTGCTAATGTATAATATTGTGTGTTATAGAGATACCTAGGTAGTATCTATAGCACTACATGACAGGTAATAGTGCTGTTATCTAGTGCTCCTGCTAATGTATAATATTATGTGTTATAGAGATACATAGGTAGTATCTGTAGCACTACATGACAGGTAATAGTGCTGTTATCTAGTGCTCTTGCTAATGTATAATATTATGTGTTATAGGGATACCTAGGTAGCATAAGTAGCACTACATTACAGGTAATAGTGCTGTTATCTAGTGCTCTTGCTAATGTATAATATTGTGTGTTATAGAGATACCTAGGTAGCATAAGTAGCACTACATTACAGGTAATAGTGCTGTTATCTAGTGCTCTTGCTAATGTAAAATATTGTGTGTTATAGAGATACCTAGGTACTATCTGTAGCACTACATGACAGGTAATAGTGCTGTTATCTAGTGCTCTTGCTAATGTATAATATTGTGTGTTATAGAGATACCTAGGTAGTATCTGTAGCACTACATGACAGGTAATAGTGCTGTTATCTAGTGCTCTTGTTAATGTATATAATTGTGTGTTATAGAGATACCTAGGTAGTATCTGTAGCACTACATGATAGGTAATCACACTGTTATCTAGTGCTCTTGCTAATATATAATATTGTGTTATAGAGATACCTAGGTAGTATCTGTAGCACTACATGACAGGTAATAGTGCTGTTATCTAGTGCTCTTGCTGATGTATAATATTGTGTGTTATAGAGATACCTAGGTACTATCTGTAGCACTACATGACAGGTAATAGTGCTGTTATCTAGTGCTCTTGCTAATGTATAATATTGTGTTATAGAGATAGCTAGGTAGTATCTGTAGCACTACATGACAGGTAATAGTGCTGTTATCTAGTGCTCTTGCTAATGTATAATATTGTGTTATAGAGATACCTAGGTAGTATCTGTAGCACTACATGACAGGTAATAGTGCTGTTATCTAGTGCTCTTGCTAATGTATAATATTGTGTGTTATAGAGATACCTAAGCAGTATCTGTAGCACTACATGACAGGTAATAGTGCTGTTATCTAGTGCTCTTGCTAATGTATAATATTGTGTGTTATAGAGATACCTAGGTAGTATCTGTAGCACTACATGACAGGTAATAGTGCTGTTATCTAGTGCTCTTGCTAATGTATAATATTGTGTGTTATAGAGATACCTAGGTACTATCTGTAGCACTACATGACAGGTAATAGTGCTGTTATCTAGTGATCTTCCTAATGTATAATATTGTGTGTTATAGAGATACCTAGGTAGTATCTGTAGCACTACATGACAGGTAATAGTGCTGTTATCTAGTGATCTTCCTAATGTATAATATTGTGTGTTATAGAGATACCTAGGTAGTATCTGTAGCACTACATGACAGGTAATAGTGCTGTTATCTAGTGCTCTTGCTAATGTATAATATTGTGTGTTATAGAGATACCTAGGTAGTATCTATAGCACTACATGACAGGTAATAGTGCTGTTATCTAGTGCTCCTGCTAATGTATAATATTATGTGTTATAGAGATACCTAGGTAGTATCTGTAGCACTACATGACAGGTAATAGTGCTGTTATCTAGTGCTCTTGCTAATGTATAATATTATGTGTTATAGGGATACCTAGGTAGCATAAGTAGCACTACATTACAGGTAATAGTGCTGTTATCTAGTGCTCTTGCTAATGTATAATATTGTGTGTTATAGAGATACCTAGGTAGCATAAGTAGCACTACATTACAGGTAATAGTGCTGTTATCTAGTGCTCTTGCTAATGTATAATATTGTGTGTTATAGAGATACCTAGGTACTATCTGTTGCACTACATGACAGGTAATAGTGCTGTTATCTAGTGCTCTTGCTAATGTATAATATTGTGTGTTATAGAGATACCTAGTTAGTATCTGTAGCACTACATGACAGGTAATAGTGCTGCTATCTAGTGCTCTTGTTAATGTATATTATTGTGTGTTATAGAGATACCTAGGTAGTATCTGTAGCACTACATGATAGGTAATCACACTGTTATCTAGTGCTCTTGCTAATATATAATATTGTGTTATAGAGATACCTAGGTAGTATCTGTAGCACTACATGACAGGTAATAGTGCTGTTATCTAGTGCTCTTGCTGATGTATAATATTGTGTGTTATAGAGATACCTAGGTACTATCTGTAGCACTACATGACAGGTAATAGTGCTGTTATCTAGTGCTCTTGCTAATGTATAATATTGTGTTATAGAGATAGCTAGGTAGTATCTGTAGCACTACATGACAGGTAATAGTGCTGTTATCTAGTGCTCTTGCTAATGTATAATATTGTGTTATAGAGATACCTAGGTAGTATCTGTAGCACTACATGACAGGTAATAGTGCTGTTATCTAGTGCTCTTGCTAATGTATAATATTGTGTGTTATAGAGATACCTAAGCAGTATCTGTAGCACTACATGACAGGTAATAGTGCTGTTATCTAGTGCTCTTGCTAATGTATAATATTGTGTGTTATAGAGATACCTAGGTAGTATCTGTAGCACTACATGACAGGTAATAGTGCTGTTATCTAGTGCTCTTGCTAATGTATAATATTGTGTGTTATAGAGATACCTAGGTAGTATCTGTAGCACTACATGACAGGTAATAGTGCTGTTATCTAGTGATCTTGCTAATGTATAATATTGTGTGTTATAGAGATACCTAGGTAGTATCTGTAGCACTACATGACAGGTAATAGTGCTGTTATCTAGTGCTCTTGCTGATGTATAATATTGTGTGTTATAGAGATAACTAGGTACTATCTGTAGCACTACATGACAGGTAATAGTGCTGTTATCTAGTGCTCTTGCTAATGTATAATATTGTGTTATAGAGATAGCTAGGTAGTATCTGTAGCACTACATGACAGGTAATAGTGCTGTTATCTAGTGCTCTTGCTAATGTATAATATTGTGTTATAGAGATACCTAGGTAGTATCTGTAGCACTACATGACAGGTAATAGTGCTGTTATCTAGTGCTCTTGCTAATGTATAATATTGTGTGTTATAGAGATAACTAGGTAGTATCTGTAGCACTACATGACAGGTAATAGTGCTGTTATCTAGTGATCTTGCTAATGTATAATATTATGTTATAGAGATACCAAGGTAGTATCTGTAGCACTACATGACAGGTAATAGTGCTGTTATCTAGTTCTCTTGCTAATGTATAATATTGTGTTATAGAGATACCTAGGTAGTATCTGTAGCACTACATGACAGGTAATAGTGCTGTTATCTAGTGCTCTTGCTGATGTATAATATTGTGTGTTATAGAGATACCTAGGTACTATCTGTAGCACTACATGACAGGTAATAGTGCTGTTATCTAGTGCTCTTGCTAATGTATAATAGTGTGTGTTATAGAGATACCTAGGTAGTATCTGTAGCACTACATGACAAGTTATAGTGCTGTTATCTAGTGCTCTTGCTAATGTATAATATTGTGTTATAGAGATACCTAGGTAGTATCTGTAGCACTACATGACAGGTAATAGTGCTGTTATCTAGTGATCTTGCTAATGTATAATACTGTGTGTTATAGAGATACCTAGGTAGTATCTGTAGCATTACATGACAGGTAATAGTGCTGTTATCTAGTGCTCTTGCTAATGTATAATATTGTGTTATAGAGATACCTAGGTAGTATCTGTAGCACTACATGACAAGTTATAGTGCTGTTATCTAGTGCTCTTGCTAATGTATAATATTGTGAGTTATAGAGATACCTAGGTAGTATCTGTAGCACTACATGACAGGTAATAGTGCTGTTATCTAGTGCTCTTGCTGATGTATAATATTGTGAGTTATAGAGATACCTAGGTAGTATCTGTAGCACTACATGACAGGTAATAGTGCTGTTATCTAGTGCTCTTGCTAATGTATAATATTGTGAGTTATAGAGATACCTAGGTAGTATCTATAGCACTACATGACAGGTAATAGTGCTGTTATCTAGTGATCTTGCTAATGTATAATATTGTGAGTTATAGAGATACCTAGGTAGTATCTGTAGCACTACATGACAGGTAATAGTGCTGTTATCTAGTGCTCTTGCTGATGTATAATATTGTGTTATAGAGATACCTAGGTAGTATCTGTAGCACTACATGACAAGTTATAGTGCTGTTATCTAGTGCTCTTGCTAATGTATAATATTGTGTGTTATAGAGATACCTAGGTAGTATCTGTAGCACTACATGACAGGTAATAGTGCTGTTATCTAGTGCTCTTGCTAATGTATAATATTGTGTGTTATAGAGATACCTAGGTAGTATATGTAGCACTACATGACAGGTAATAGTGCTGTTATCTAGTGCTATTGCTAATGTATAATATTGTGTTATAGAGATACCTAGGTAGTATCTGTAGCACTACATGACAGGTAATAGTGCTGTTATCTAGTGCTCTTGCTAATGTATAATATTGTGTTATAGAGATACCTAGGTTGTATCTGTAGCACTACATGACAGGTAATAGTGCTGTTATCTAGTGCTCTTGCTAATGTATAATATTGTGTGTTATAGAGATACCTAGGTAGTATCTGTAGCACTACATGACAGGTAATAGTGCGGTTATCTAGTGCTCTTGCTAATGTATAATATTGTGAGTTATAGAGATACCTAGGTAGTATCTGTAGCACTACATGACAGGTAATAATGCTGTTATCTAGTGCTCCTGCTAATGTATAATATTGTGTGTTATAGAGATACCTAGGTAGTATCTGTAGCACTACATGACAGGTAATAGTGCTGTTATCTAGTGTTCTTGCTAATATATAATATTGTGTTATAGAGATACCTAGGTAGTATATGTAGCACTACATGACAGGTAATAGTGCTGTTATCTAGTGCTCTTGCTAATGTATAATATTATGTGTTATAGAGATACCTAGGTAGTATCTGTAGCACTACATGACAGGTAACAGTGCTGTTATCTAGTGCTCTTGCTAATGTATAATATTATGTGTTATAGAGATACCTAGGTAGTATCTGTAGCACTACATGACAGGTAATAGTGCTGTTATCTAGTGCTCTTGCTAATGTATAATATTGTGTGTTATAGAGATACCTAGGTAGTATCTGTAGCACTACATGACAGGTAATAGTGCTGTTATCTAGTGCTCTTGCTAATGTATAATATTGTGTGTTATAGAGATACCTAGGTAGCATCAGGAGCACTATGTGACAGGTAATAGTGCTGTTATCTAGTGCTCTTGCTGATGTATAATATTGTGTGTTATAGAGATACCTAGGTAGTATCTGTAGCACTACATGACAGGTAATAGTGCTGTTATCTAGTGCTCTTGCTAATGTATAATATTGTGTGTTATAGAGATACCTAGGAAGTATCTGTAGCACTACATGACAGGTAATAGTGCTGTTATCTAGTGCTCTTGCTAATGTATAATATTGTGTGTTATAGAGATACCTAGGTAGTATCTGTAGCACTACATGACAGGTAATAGTGCTGTTATCTAGTGCTCTTGCTAATGTATAATATTGTGTGTTATAGAGATACCTAGGTAATATCTGTAGCACTACATGACAGGTAATAGTGCTGTTATCTAGTGCTCTTGCTAATGTATAATATTGTGTGTTATAGAGATACCTAGGTACCATCTGTAGCACTACATGACAGGTAATAGTGCTGTTATCTAGTGATCTTGCTAATGTATAATATTGTGTTATAGAGATACCTAGGTAGTATCTGTAGCACTACATGACAGGTAATAGTGCTGTTATCTAGTGATCTTGCTAATGTATAATATTGTGTGTTATAGAGATACCTAGGTACTATCTGTAGCACTACATGACAGGTAATAGTGCTGTTATCTAGTGCTCTTGCTAATGTATAATATTGTGTTATAGAGATACCTAGGTAGTATCTGTAGCATTACATGACAGGTAATAGTGCTGTTCTTGCTAATGTATAATACTGTGTGTTATAGAGATACCTAGGTAGTATCTGTAGCACTACATGACAGGTAATAGTGCTGTTATCTAGTGTTCTTGCTAATATATAATATTGTGTTATAGAGATACCTAGGTAGTATATGTAGCACTACATGACAGGTAATAGTGCTGTTATCTAGTGCTCTTGCTAATGTATAATATTATGTGTTATAGAGATACCTAGGTAGTATCTGTAGCACTACATGACAGGTAATAGTGCTGTTATCTAGTGCTCTTGCTAATGTATAATATTATGTGTTATAGAGATACCTAGGTAGTATCTGTAGCACTACATGACAGGTAATAGTGCTGTTATCTAGTGCTCTTGCTAATGTATAATATTGTGTGTTATAGAGATACCTAGGTAGTATCTGTAGCACTACATGACAGGTAATAGTGCTGTTATCTAGTGCTCTTGCTAATGTATAATATTGTGTGTTATAGAGATACCTAGGTAGCATCAGTAGCACTACATGACAGGTAATAGTGCTGTTATCTAGTGATCTTGCTAATGTATAATATTGTGTTATAGAGATACCTAGGTAGTATCTGTAGCACTACATGACAGGTAATAGTGCTGTTATCTAGTGCTCTTGCTAATGTATAATATTGTGTGTTATAGAGATACCTAGGTACCATCTGTAGCACTACATGACAGGTAATAGTGCTGTTATCTAGTGATCTTGCTAATGTATAATATTGTGTTATAGAGATACCTAGGTAGTATCTGTAGCACTACATGACAGGTAATAGTGCTGTTATCTAGTGATCTTGCTAATGTATAATATTGTGTGTTATAGAGATACCTAGGTACTATCTGTAGCACTACATGACAGGTAATAGTGCTGTTATCTAGTGCTCTTGCTAATGTATAATATTGTGTTATAGAGATACCTAGGTAGTATCTGTAGCATTACATGACAGGTAATAGTGCTGTTCTTGCTAATGTATAATACTGTGTGTTATAGAGATACCTAGGTAGTATCTGTAGCACTACATGACAGGTAATAGTGCTGTTATCTAGTGTTCTTGCTAATATATAATATTGTGTTATAGAGATACCTAGGTAGTATATGTAGCACTACATGACAGGTAATAGTGCTGTTATCTAGTGCTCTTGCTAATGTATAATATTATGTGTTATAGAGATACCTAGGTAGTATCTGTAGCACTACATGACAGGTAATAGTGCTGTTATCTAGTGATCTTGCTAATGTATAATATTGTGTTATAGAGATACCTAGGTAGTATCTGTAGCACTACATGACAGGTAATAGTGCTGTTATCTAGTGATCTTGCTAATGTATAATATTGTGTGTTATAGAGATACCTAGGTACTATCTGTAGCACTACATGACAGGTAATAGTGCTGTTATCTAGTGCTCTTGCTAATGTATAATATTGTGTTATAGAGATACCTAGGTAGTATCTGTAGCATTACATGACAGGTAATAGTGCTGTTCTTGCTAATGTATAATACTGTGTGTTATAGAGATACCTAGGTAGTATCTGTAGCACTACATGACAGGTAATAGTGCTGTTATCTAGTGTTCTTGCTAATATATAATATTGTGTTATAGAGATACCTAGGTAGTATATGTAGCACTACATGACAGGTAATAGTGCTGTTATCTAGTGCTCTTGCTAATGTATAATATTATGTGTTATAGAGATACCTAGGTAGTATCTGTAGCACTACATGACAGGTAATAGTGCTGTTATCTAGTGCTCTTGCTAATGTATAATATTATGTGTTATAGAGATACCTAGGTAGTATCTGTAGCACTACATGACAGGTAATAGTGCTGTTATCTAGTGCTCTTGCTAATGTATAATATTGTGTGTTATAGAGATACCTAGGTAGTATCTGTAGCACTACATGACAGGTAATAGTGCTGTTATCTAGTGCTCTTGCTAATGTATAATATTGTGTGTTATAGAGATACCTAGGTAGTATCTGTAGCACTACATGACAGGTAATAGTGCTGTTATCTAGTGCTCTTGCTAATGTATAATATTGTGTGTTATAGAGATACCTAGGTAATATCTGTAGCACTACATGACAGGTAATAGTGCTGTTATCTAGTGCTCTTGCTAATGTATAATATTGTGTGTTATAGAGATACCTAGGTAATATCTGTAGCACTACATGACAGGTAATAGTGCTGTTATCTAGTGCTCTTGCTAATGTATAATATTGTGTGTTATAGAGATACCTAGGTAGTATCTGTAGCACTACATGACAGGTAATAGTGCTGTTATCTAGTGATCTTATTAATGTATAATATTGTGTGGTATAGAGATACCTAGGTAGTATCTGTAGCACTACATGACAGGTAATAGTGCTGTTTTCTAGTGCTCTTGCTGATGTATAATATTATGTGTTATAGAGATACCTAGGTAGCATCTGTAGCACTACATGACAGGTAATAGTGCTGTTATCTAGTGCTCTTGCTAATGTATATTATTATGTGTTATAGAGATAACTAGGTAGTATCTGTAGCACTACATGACAGGTAATAGTGCTGTTATCTAGTGATCTTGCTAATGTATAATACTGTGTTATAGAGATACCTAGGTAGTATCTGTAGCACTACATGACAAGTTATAGTGCTGTTATCTATTGCTCTTGCTAATGTATAATATTGTGTTATAGAGATAGCTAGGTAGTATCTGTAGCACTGCATGACAGGTAATAGTGCTGTTATCTAGTGCTCTTGCTAATGTATAATATTGTGTGTTATAGAGATACCTAGGTAGCATCTGTAGCACTGCATGACAGGTAATAGTGCTGTTATCTAGTGCTCTTGCTAATGTATAATATTGTGTGTTATATAGATACCTAGGTAGTATCTGTAGCACTACATGACAGGTAATAGTGCTGTTATCTAGTGCTCTTGCTAATGTATAATATTGTGTGTTATATAGATACCTAGGTAGTATCTGTAGCACTACATGACAGGAAATAGTGCTGTTATCTAGTGCTCTTGCTAATGTATAATATTGTGTTTTAGAGATACCTAGGTAGTATCTGTAGCACTACATGACAGGTAATAGTGCTGTTATCTAGTGCTCTTGCTAATGTATAATATTGTGTGTTATAGAGATACCTAGGTAGTATCTCTAGCACTACATGACAGGTAATAAAGCTGTTTTCTAGTGCTCTTGCTAATGTATAATATTGTGTGTTATAGAGATACCTAGGTAGTATCTGTAGCACTACATGACAGGTAATAGTGCTTTTATCTAGTGCTCTTGCTAAGGTATAATATTGTGTTATAAAGATACCTAGGTACCATCTGTAGCACTACATGACAGGTAATAGTGCTCTTATCTAGTGCTCTTGCTAATGTATAATATTGTGTGTTATAGAGATACCTAGGTAGTATCTGTAGCACTACATGACAAGTTATAGTGATTTTATCTATTGCTCTTGCTAATGTATAATATTGTTTTATAGAGATACCTAGGTAGCATCTGTAGCACTACATGACAGGTAATAGTGCTGTTATTTATTGCTCCTGCTAATGTATAATATTTTTTTGTTATAGAGATACCTAAGCAGTATCTGTAGCACTACATGACAGGTAATAGTGCTGTTATCTAGTGCTCTTGCTAATGTATAATATTGTGTGTTATAAAGATACCTAGGTAGTATCTGTAGCACTACATGACAGGTAATAGTGCTGTTATCTAGTGCTCTTGCTAAGATATAATATTGTGTTAAAATGAAATAGGTGGATTTGTTACTAAAGGGTGATGTAAAACCACAGTGTAGATCATTACTCACCACCTAATGAGAGTGGTAAAACTAATTTCAAGAGCATACAATAATTTTTTGTAGGTCATAACAATCAGTTTGCCCTATCTGTCATTTATCACACATCAGTATATATATAAATGTGTCACACATCAGTATATATATATATATATGTGTCACACATCAGTATATATATATGTGTCACACATCAATATATATATAAATGTATCACACATCAGTATATATATAAATGTGTCACACATCAGTATATATGAATGTGTCACACATCAGTATATATAAATGTGTCACACATCAGTATATATAAACGTGTCACACATCAGTATATATGAACGTGTCACACATCAGTATATATAAATGTGTCACACATCAGTATATATAAATGTGTCACACATCAGTATATATAAATGTGTCACACATCAATATATATAAATGCGTCACACATCAGTATATATAAATGCGTCACACATCAGTATATATAAATGCGTCACACATCAGTATATATAAACGCGGCACACATCAGTATATATAAATGTGTCACACATCAGTATATATAAATGCGTCACACATCAGTATATATAAACGCGGCACACATCAGTATATATAAATGTGTCACACATCAGTATATATAAATGTGTCACACATCAGTATATATAAACGTGTCACACATCAGTATATATGAACGTGTCACACATCAGTATATATAAATGTGTCACACATCAGTATATATAAATGTGTCACACATCAGTATATATAAATGTGTCACACATCAATATATATAAATGCGTCACACATCAGTATATATAAATGCGTCACACATCAGTATATATAAATGCGTCACACATCAGTATATATAAACGCGGCACACATCAGTATATATAAATGTGTCACACATCAGTATATATAAATGCGTCACACATCAGTATATATAAATGCGTCACACAACAGTATATATAAATGCGTCACATATCAGTATATATAAATGCGTCACACATCAGTATATATAAATGCGTCACACAACAGTATATATAAATGCGTCACATATCAGTATATATAAATGTGTCACACATCAGTATATATTAACGTGTCACACATCAGTATATATGAACGTGTCACACATCAGTATATATGAGCGTGTCACACATCAGTATATATGAACGTGTCACACATTAGTATATATAAACGTGTCACACATCAGTATATATAAATGTGTCACACATCAGTATATATGAACGTGTCACACATCAATATATATGAACGTGTCACACATCAGTATATATGAACGTGTCACACATCAGTATATATTAAAGTGTCACACATCAGTATATATGAACGTGTCACACATCAGTATATATGAACGTGTCACACATCAGTATATATGAACGTGTCACACATCAGTATATATGGACGTGTCACACATTAGTATATATAAACGTGTCACACATCAGTATATATAAATGTGTCACACATCAGTATATATGAACGTGTCACACATCAGTATATATGAACGTGTCACACATCAGTATATATGAACGTGTCACACATCAGTATATATGAACGTGTCACACATCAGTATATATGAACGTGTCACACATCAGTATATATGAACGTGTCACACATCAGTATATATGAACGTGTCACACATCAGTATATATGAACGTGTCACACATCAGTATATATGAACGTGTCACACATTAGTATATATAAACGTGTCACACATTAGTATATATAAACGTGTCACACATTAGTATATATAAACGTGTCACACATCAGTATATATGAACGTGTCACACATCAGTATATATTAAAGTGTCACACATCAGTATATATGAACGTGTCACACATCAGTATATATGAACGTGTCACACATCAGTATATATGAACATGTCACACATCAGTATATATGAACGTGTCACACATCTGTATATATGAACGTGTCACACATCAGTATATATAAATGTGTCACACATCAGTATATATGATCGTGTCACACATCAGTATATATAAATGTGTCACACATCAGTATATATGAACGTGTCACACATCAGTATATATAAATGTGTCACACATCAGTATATATGAACGTGTCACACATCAGTATATATTAAAGTGTCACACATCAGTATATATGAACGTGTCACAAATCAGTATATATGAACGTGTCACACATCAGTATATATAAATGTGTCACACATCAGTATATATGAACGTGTCACACATCAGTATATATGAACGTGTCACACATCAGTATATATAAATGTGTCACACATCAGTATATATAAATGTGTCACACATCAGTATATATAAATGTGTCACACATCAGTATATATGAACGTGTCACACATCAGTATATATGAACGTGTCACACATCAGTATATATAAATGTGTCACACATCAGTATATATGAACGTGTCACACATCAGTATATATTAAAGTGTCACACATCAGTATATATGAACGTGTCACACATCAGTATATATGAACGTGTCACACATCAGTATATATGAACGTGTCACACATCAGTATATATAAATGTGTCACACATCAGTATATATAAATGTGTCACACATCAGTATATATAAACGTGTCACACATCAGTATAAATTAAAGTGTCATAGATCAGTATATATGAACGTGTCACACATCAGTATATATGAACGTGTCACACATCAGTATATATAAATGTGTCACACATCAGTATATATGAACGTGTCACACATCAGTATATATGAACGTGTCACACATCAGTATATATAAATGTGTCACACATCAGTATATATGAACGTGTCACACATCAGTATATATTAAAGTGTCACACATCAGTATATATGAACGTGTCACACATCAGTATATATAAATGTGTCACACATCAGTATATATGAACGTGTCACACATCAGTATATATGAACGTGTCACACATCAGTATATATGAACGTGTCACACATCAGTATATATGAACATGTCACACATCAGTATAGATAAATGTGTCACACATCAGTATATATAAATGTGTCACACATCAGTATATATAAATGCATCACACATCAGTATATATGAATGTGTCACACATCAGTATATATGAATGTGTCACACATCAGTATATATAAATTTGTCACACATCAGTATATATGAACGTGTCACACATCAGTATAAATTAAAGTGTCATAGATCAGTATATATGAACGTGTCACACATCAGTATATATAAATGTGTCACACATCAGTATATATGAACGTTTCACACATCAGTATATATGAACGTGTCACACATCAGTATATATAAACGTGTCACACATCAGTATATATGAACGTGTCACACATCAGTATATATGAACGTGTCACACATCAGTATGTATTAAAGTGTCACACATCTGTATATATTAAAGTGTCACACATCAGTATATATGAACGTGTCACACATCAGTATATATGAACGTGTCACACATCAGTATATATGAACGTGTCACACATCAGTATATATGAACGTGTCACACATCAGTATATATAAACGTGTCACACATCAGTATATATGAACGTGTCACACATCAGTATATATGAACGTGTCACACATCAGTATGTATTAAAGTGTCACACATCTGTATATATTAAAGTGTCACACATCAGTATATATGAACGTGTCACACATCAGTATATATGAACATGTCACACATCAGTATATATGAACGTGTCACACATCAGTATATATGAACGTGTCACACATCAGTATATATGAACGTGTCACACATCAGTATATATGAACATGTCACACATCAGTATATATGAACGTGTCACACATCAGTATATATGAACGTGTCACACATCAGTATATATGAACGTGTCACACATCAGTATATATGAACGTGTCACACATCAGTATATATGAACGTGTCACACATCAGTATGTATTAAAGTGTCACACATCTGTATATATTAAAGTGTCACACATCAGTATATATGAACGTGTCACACATCAGTATATATGAACGTGTCACACATCAGTATATATGAACGTGTCACACATCAGTATATATGAACGTGTCACTCATCTGTTATCACCTTTTGCACAAGAGCTTTAAATTAGCTGCACTTTTCAATTATTCATCTTTGCCCTCTTGGAAACCTTTTAAGATAGTACTAATAAAACATGGATGGAAAATTCCCTGGATCTCAGGAGCAGTCGTTTCTCATTCTGAATGATTGCGCAGTTAATCAGCGGAGCGTCACATTTCATGTGACTGATCCGCTCACCTTGATTCTCACATACAGTGCAGGGTGTTAATTAATGCAACTGCAAAATAGAAAAGTAAACAAGATGCTAAGTTTCTAATACAGGCAGCACAATTAATCTCATTGCTCCTTCAAAGCTTTTAATTAATCATTGCCTCAAAGTCAAGAACAAAAGCAACAAATTAAATAGTATAAAGAATCTTTTGATGGGTAAAATTTAATAAATATATCACAGTGCAAAGGTTTACCACTGAACTATAATCTATCTATCTATCTATCTATCTATCTATCTATCTATCTATCTATCTATATCTATATATCTGTCCACCTGTTCCTCTATATATCTGTCTACCTGTTTCTCTATCTATTATCTATGAATGTATAATCTATCTATCCATCTATCTATCTATCTATTTGTTTCTCTATATATCTGTCCACCTGTTTCTCTATCTATTATCTATGGATGTATAATCTATCTATCTATCTATCTATCTATCTATCTATCTATCTATCTATCATCTATCTATTTGTCTGTCTGTATATCTATCATCCATCTATCTATCTGTCTGTCTATCTATCATTTATCTATCTATCTATCTATCTATCTATCATCTATCTATCTATAATATTTTTGGGGGGTTTCATGTCCTTTTAAGACTAGGGCAGAGCTGGATTGGGTATAAAAAGCAGCCCTGGAAAAATATGGCGACCAGTCCTATTTTCTGTTGAGTGGGTAGAATGCACATGCCCATTTTTCTGAAAGGGGATTACTGGAACACTCCTTCCCCAATATTTTTCAGAATTAAATTACTTTGTATTAAATAAAAATGTCAGATTGATGTTATATAGCAACCGTATAACCCAATTGCAACCATTAATCACCCCTTTAAATTGTAGCTCTCCAGCCCTAGCTGCTGCAGCCCACCGGGAAATCTCCTGGTATCCTGGTAGGCCAATCCGGCCCTGGACTAGGGTTAGACTTAGTGCTAGGATTTGGGTTAAGGCTAGGGCTATAGGCAGGGTTTGGCCTCAGGCTAGGGCTACAGCTAGGATTAAAGGGACATTGTACACTCATTTTTTCTTTGCATAAATGTTTTGTAGATGATCTATTTATATAGCCCATAAAGGTTTTTTTTTTTTAAATAAATGTATAGTTTTGCTTATTTTTAAATAACATTGCTCTGATTTTCAGACTCCTAACCAAGCCCCAAAGTTTTATTTGAATACCGTCAGCTACCTTCTCCAGCTTGCTCCTGTTTGTGTAAAGGGTCTTTTCATATGCAAAAGAAGGGGGAGGGGGGAGTGTCTTATTTCCCACTTGCAGTGGGCTTTCCAGCTACCTTTTCAAAAGAGCTAAACTGACAGCTTCTAGGTAAGTTTTTAAACAGTTTTATACTGGATTTTTATATCAGTATCTGTGCATCGTATTCTTTATAATAGTGTCTATTACATGCAGTTATATGAAAATGAGTGTATACTGTCCCTTTAAGACAAGGGTTAGATTTAGGTTAAAGTGCCATAAAACATGTTGAGATCTGTGCATATCCTAAAAGGGCTAATTAAGTAAAACAAGTTTGCATTTTTTTTTTTTTAATTGCCTGCAAGTATTTTAAAATAATTTTCAAAAATAAGCAAAATTATTTACATAGCCATGCTGTCTGGAGTAGTCTGACCCACCCCCCTTATCAATATTTAGCATCAGAAACACAGGCATGATATTTCACAGCTGCTTATTTGCTTCTAGGCATGCTCCGGCAGATAATGACTGTACAGGGCTGCATTCTACCAAAAGCAAAGATAGATATAGATACAGCCATTGAAGGAAATGTGTGGGGTAGTTAGAGCTGTACAGAAACTTAAAAGAAAGGGTTAATGGCGAGGCACTGCAGTATAAACTTGCAAGTAAAGTAATTAAAGTACAAATTATTTTATTTTGACTCTATCCCAACTTGTTTCTATCCCTTTAAGGCAAGGGCTATGTTTAAGGAAAGGGCTATAGGTTAGGATTTGGGTTATGGTTATAAAAGCACAAGGGTTGCTCATACTTGGAGGCTTATGTATCAAAGGTCTTGCGGACCTGATCCAACAGTGCGTATTAGGTCCGCAAGACCTCGCTAAATGCGGAGAGCAATACGCTCTCCGTATTCAGCATTGCACCAGTAGCTCACAAGAGCTGCTGTTGCAACGCCGCCCCCTGCAGACTCGCAGCCAATCGACCATCAGCAGGGAGGTGTCAATCAACCCGATCGTACTCGATCGGGTTGAATTGTGGCGATTAATGTCTGCATTATTGCCAGAAGTTCTTTAGAACTTACCATATACTGGGCACGATCCGATATAGATCGTAGTTTGCGGCGCAAGCGAGGGAACCCGCGTCGCCCGCAGTTTCAGCTCGCAACTCGAGCTATCCCATATACGGTGCCGTCAGTTGCTAAAGTGCCGTAAGTCTGACAAACCAGCGATGTCCAGAAATCTGCGCAAGTACAAATTTCTGGCGTCGCCAGTGACTTGCGGCACGTTAGAAACTGCCGGCGCCTACAAAACCTGACTAAAGTATGAAATCACCCGCACTGTCTAACACACCTCCCTAACATAGCCCGACAAGTCTAACACGCCTCCATAACATAGCCCGACAAGTCTAACACGCCTCCCTAACATAGCCCGACAAGTCTAACACGCCTCCCTAACATAGCCCGACAAGTCTAACACGCCTCCCTAACATAGCCCGACAAGTCTAACACGCCTCCCTAACATAGCCCGACAAGTTTAACCCTCTATCCGCTATCCCCCCTCACTATCCTAACAATAAAATATGTATTAACCCCTAAACCGCCGCTCCCGGAGCCCGCCGCAACCTAATAAAATTATTAACCCCTAAACCGCCGCCAGCTATACTAAATCTATAACCCCCTAAAGTGAGCCCCTAACACCGCCGCCATCTACCTTACCTACCCCCTAAAGTGAGCCCCTACCCCGCCGCTATCTATTTTAAAATTATTAACCCCTAATCTAATCCCCCTACCCCGCCGCCATCTATATTAAATTATTTAACCCCTAAAATACTAAACTATCCCTACCACTAAACCTAAGTCTAACCCTACAAATAGCCCTGAAAAGGGCTTTTTGCGTGGCATTGCCCCAAAGTAACAGCTCTTTTGCCAGCCCTTAAAAGGGCTTTTGGCGGGGCTTTGTCACAAAGTAATCAGCTCTTTTGCCTATAATCTAAATCCCCCTATACCGCCGCCACCTATAATAAATGTATTACCCCCTAATCTAATCCCCCTACACCGCCGCCACATATATTAACTATATTAACCCTAATTATATTAGGGTTCATATAGTTAATATCGTTATTATATTATATATATATATATATATATATATATATATATATATATATATATATATATTAAGTATAATAACCCTATCTAACTCTAACATCCTAACTAAACTCTTATTAAAATAAATCTAATATTAATATTATTAATTAAAATATTCCTATTTAAATCTAAATACTTACCTATAAAATAAACCCTAAGATAGCTACAATATAATTAATAATTACATTATAGCTATGTTAGGGTTAATATTTATTTTACAGGTAAATTGTTAATTATTTTAACTAGGTATAATAGCTATTAAATAGTTATTACCTATTTAATAGCTACCTAGTTAAAATAATTACCCAATTACCTGTAAAATAAATCCTAACCTAAGTTACAAATACACCTACACTATGAATAAATTAAATACACTACAAATATCTATCTAAAAATACAATTAAATAAACTAAACTAAATTACAAAAAAAACAAAACACTAAATTACAAAAAATAAAAAAAAGATTACAAGATTTTTAAGCTAATTACACCTAATAAACCCCCAAAATAAAACAGTTCCCTACCCTATTCTACATTAAAAAAAGTTCAAAGCTCTTTTACCTTACCAGCCCTTAAAAGGGCCTTTTGTGGGTGCATGCCCCAAAGAAAACTGCTCTTTTGCCTGCAAAAAAAACCACAATACCACCCCCAACATTACAACCCACCACCCACATACCCCTAATCTAACCCAAACCCCCCTTAAATAAACCTAACACTACCCCCCCTGAAGATCTCCCTACCTTGTATTCACCCCGCCGGGCAGAACTCCTCATCCGATCCGGGCGATGTCTTCCAGTAAGGGGCAGTGAAGTCTTCTTCCATCCGGGCGTTGTCTTGAAGCAAGCGGCAGAGAGTCTTCTTCCATCGGCGATGTCTTCAAGCAAATCGGCATCTTCAATCTTCTTTGTTCGCTCCTCCGCCGCGGAGCATCCATCCGGCACGATGACTTCCCGACGAATGAGGTTCCTTTAAATGACGTCATCCAAGATGGCGTCCATCGAATTCCGATTGGCTGATAGGATTCTATCAGCCAATCGGAATTAAGGTAGAAAAATCTGATTGGCTGATTGAATCAGCCAATCAGATTCAAGTTCAATCCGATTGGCTGATTGGTTCAGTCAATCGGATTGAACTTGAATCTGATTGGCTGATTCAATCAGCCAATCAGATTTTTCTACCTTAATTCCGATTGGCTGATAGAATCCTATCAGCCAATCGGAATTCGACGGACGCCATCTTGGATGATGTCATTTAAAGGAACCTCATTCGTCGGGAAGTCGTTGTGCCGGATGGATGCTCCGTGGCGGAGGAGCGAACAAAGAAGATTGAAGATGCCGATTTGCTTGAAGACATCGCCGATGGAAGAAGACTCTCTGCCACTTGCTTCAAGACATCACCCGGATGGAAGAAGACTTCACTGCCGCTTGCTGGAAGACATCGCCCGGATCGGATGAGGAGTTCTGCCCGGCGGGGTGAATACAAGGTAGGGAGATCTTCAGGGGGGGGTAGTGTTAGGTTTATTTAAGGGGGGTTTGGGTTAGATTAGGGGTATGTGGGTGGTGGGTTGTAATGTTGGGGGTGGTATTGTGTTTTTTTTTGCAGGCAAAAGAGCAGTTTTCTTTGGGGCATGCCCCCACAAAAGGCCCTTTTAAGGGCTGGTAAGGTAAAAGAGCTGTGTAGGTGTATTTGTAACTTAGGTTAGGATTTATTTTACAGGTAATTGGGTAATTATTTTAACTAGGTAGCTATTAAATAGGTTATAACTATTTAATAGCTATTATACCTAGTTAAAATAATTAACAATTTACCTGTAAAATAAATATAAACCCTAACATAGCTATAATGTAATTATTAATTACATTGTAGCTATCTTAGGGTTTATTTTATAGGTAAGTATTTAGATTTAAATAGGAATATTTTAGTTTATAATATGAATTAGATTTATTTAATAAGAATTTAGTTAGGGGTGTTAGGGTTAGATAGAGTTAATATAGTTTATATAAATACTATAGTAACTATATTAACCCTAATATAATTAGGGTTAATATAGTTAATATATATAATGTAATAACTATATTAACTATAATATACTTAGGGTTAATATAGATAATATAGCTGGCGGCGGGGTAGGTAGATTAAATTAGGGGTTAATAATTTTAATATAGATGGCGGCGGTGTAAGGGGTTCACATTAGGGGATAGATCAGTTAGATGGTGGCGGTTTTAGGGGCTCACAGTAGGGGGTTAGTTTATGTAGATGGCGACGTTTTAGGGGTTAAATACTTTATTATGGATTGTGGCGGGGGATCGCGGTTGACAGGGAGATGGAGATAGACATTGCGCATGCGTTAGGTGTTAGGTTTATTTTAGCAGATCGCGGTTGACAGGGAGATAGATATTGCGCATGCGTTAGGTGTTAGGTTTATTTTAGCAGCCAGTTTAGGGAGTTACGGGGCTCCAATAGTCAGCGTAAGGCTTCTTACGGCTGCTTTTTGTGGCGAGGTGAAAATGGAGTAAGATTTCTCCATTTTCGCCACGTAAGTCCTTACGCTGCATATTGGATACCAAACTGCGCGGGTTTGGTATACCTGCCTACGGCCCAAAAAACTACGGGCGACGGCAGAAATATACGCGCGTAACTTCTAGGTTACGCCGTATATAGGATACCAAACCCGCGCAAAAATATTGGCGTCGCCGACTTTTACGAGCGACGATTTTTATCGGATGGACCCCACTGTCTTTTTGATTAAAGGGACACTGAACCCAATTTTTTTCTTTCATGATTTAGATAGAGCATGACATTTTAAGCAACTTTCTAATTTACTCCTTTTATCAAATTTTCTTCATTCTCTTGGTATCTTTATTTGAAATGCAAGAATGTAAGTTTAGATGCCGGCCCATTTTTTTTAAACATTCTGGGTTGTCCTTGGTGATTGGTGGATAAATTCATCTACCAATAAAAAAGTGCTGTCCAGAGTTCTGAATCCAAAAAAAAGCTTAGATGCCTTCTTTTTCAAATAAAGATAGCAAGAGAATGAAGAAAAATTGATAATAGGAGTAAACTAGAAAGTTGCTTAAAATTACATGCTCTATCTGAATCACAAGTGAGTGTCCCTTTAAGTAGTAGATCCTTAAAAATTATTTTAGTTCCAAAAAAATCTAAAAATTTTGTGGTTAACTTTTGTGTTATTTTTTGTGGAAAATTATTGTGAATCCATTTGCAGAACAGAATTCTGTACTTTTAATTGAACATTAGATAAACACAGAAATTACACCTTTTTAAATTCAGGATTCATAATGTAGTTTTGTGTATAATCATTGCATACACTTGCAGCAATAAATATGATCTTTTTAATTAAGCATCCCAACCTCCTGAGAGGAAATGATGTACTTTTAAGCTCTCAATATATGAGTAATAATGAGCTATTTGCTATAATATACTGAAACATTTACTTGGTGTTGTTATGTATCATTTGCTATTCTGCTCTTGCATCACGTAGCTTCGCCTGTAGCGAACCCACATGACATAAAATGTAGCAGAAAGAAAATTTAGTTTTGCTAAGAGAATTTAAATTCTTTCTTTTTTTTTTTTAACCTTCTATTTGTCTGCTCGTGATGCAATTAATGATGACCAATCACATATACTCCTGTTATGTAGAAATATTACTTGTATATAAACTGTAATATATAGCAAGAACTTCACTGTCTTTGCTTATAGTTTGTCTGGGGAGGTTGTGCTAACAAAATAAGGATCAAACCCTAAAGATACAGTGTTACACAATTATCTTTATGTTGATACAGTAAAACAAAGCATTTATTTAATAAATGTAAAAACATAGAGCTAGATTACAAGTCGAGCACAAAATATTGCTTATGTGAGCTTGACCTGATCTTTAGCTATCGATGCACTCTCTCAAACTTCACAAACTTACCCTTTCCTCTTTCTGACCACCATCTCCTTACTTGCAACATATAATCCCTCCCTACAACTTTCCCTCCTTCTGCTCCTCACACCAAACTTCACAGAAGCATTACGTCATTAGATCAGCAACAGCTTTCTAATTCCCTCAAACCTCTCCTCTCATCCTTCTCCTCCTTTTCCTGCCCTGACCAATCTATCTGCCACTATAACTCCACCCTTACCTCCGTCCTTGACAATCTCGCCCCTCTTACCATAGCTCGGAAATCAAACACTCATCCTCAGCCCTGGCATACTCCTCTGACACGAGACCTACGCAGATGTTCCCGTACTGCTGAGTCGCATGGAGAAAATCTAGGAATTCAGCTGATTTTCAACATTACAAATTTATCTTGAACTCTATTCTGCCCTTAATTTCCATAAGTAACACTACTTCTCTACTCTTATCTCTAATCTTTGTTTAAACCCAAAACATTTGTTCTCCACTTTCAATACCCTTCTCTGCCCTCCCCCACTTCCTAATACAACTTCTCTGTCGGCTCAAGACTTTGCCAGCCACTTCAATAACAAAATCAACTCCATCAGAAATGAAATCAGCTCTCAACATAAATCCATTCTCTCACCCCCTCAAATGCTCTCAATCAACCACAACCCACATAACCTTAAACTTAGCTCATTCTCCCCTGTTACTGAGGAGAAGTTTCGGCACTTATACTGCGCTCTCACCTCACTACCTGTCCCCTTGACCCTATCCCCTTACAGCTACTCTCCTCCCTCTCTGCTACCCTCACCCTTATACTCACACACACTTTCAACCTCTCCCTCAGCACCGGTGAATTTCCCTCATCACTGAAACATGCACTGGTCACACCTATCCTCAAAAAACCTTCCCTTGATCCTACTTCCCCATCCAACTACCGCCCTATTTCCCTCCTCCCTCTTGCATCAAAGCTTCTCGAAAAACTAGTTTATGCACGCCTATCCCATTTCCTTTCAATAAACTCCCTCCTTGACCCACTGCAATCTGGATTTCTTCCCCATCACTCCACAGAGACAGCAATTGTTAAGGTTACCAACGACCTACTTACAGCAAAATCAAAAGACCACTTTTCTCTGCTTATCCTCCTTGATCTGTCCTCAGCCTTTGACACTGTTGACCACCCTCTTTTGCTCGAAACCCTCCAATCCTTCGGCATCTGTGACACAGCCCTCTCGTGGCTCTCTTCCTACCTGTCAAACCGTACCTTTAGTGTAGCCTTCTCGGGGGCCTCCTCTGCCCCGTCACCACTTTCTGTCGGAGTACCGCAAGGCTCTATCCTCGGTGCCCTTCTCTTCTCAATCTACACGTCATCACTAGGTTCCCTAATAAAGTCCCACGGTTTACAATATCATTTGTATGCCGACGACACCCAAATCTACTTTTCTGCACCAGACCTTTCTCCTTCCTTGCTAACCCGTGTCACTAACTGTCTTTCTCACATCTCTAACTGGATGTCCTCTCACTACCTCAAGCTAAATCTCTCCAAAACTGAGCTCCTTATTTTCCTCCCTTCATCAAAACTCTCCACACCCAATCTCTCTATAACTGTCGACAATTCCATCATTACCCCTACCCCGCATGCCCGATGTCTCGGGGTCACATTTGACTCTTTCTTTCACTCCTCACATTCAGCCCTTGGCTAAAGCCTGCCGCTTCCACCTTAAAAACATCTCTAAAGTTAGACACTTCCTTAAACAAGACACAACTAAGATTTTAAACCACTCTCTCATTCTTTCCTGCCTTGATTACTGCAACTCTGTCCTCTCTGGTCTCCCCGCCTGCCGCCTAGCTCCTTTACAATCCATAATGAATGCCTCTGCCAGACTCATCTTCCTTACACATCGCTCTTCATCTGCTGCGCCTCTCTGCCAATCCCTTCACTGGCTTCCTCTTGCCTCTAGGATCAAACACAAAATTCTCATTCTGACATACAAAGCCCTCAACTGCACTGCTCCCCCCTATATCTCAGACCTTGTCTCCAGATACACTCCCTCCCGTCCCCTTCACTCTGCTCATGACCTCCTACTCTCCTCCTCTCTGGTTACCTCGTCGCACTCCCGTTTACAGGACTTCTCCAGACTGGCTCCCATCTTGTGGAACTCTCTGCCTCGCTCCACAAGACTCTCTTCTAGTTTTAAAAGCTTCAAGTGCTCCCTAAAGACTCTACTGTTCAGGGACGCATACAACCTATGCTAACCTTTCCTAATACCAGTTCCTCTCCTCCACTGCAATCCCCTGAACCCTCTTAGCATGTAAGCCTAAAAGTCCAGCTGTTTGCAGATCTTCTTAAGAGCTGACTACAACAGTGCAACTCTTGGCAGGGCCCTCTACCCATTTGATCCCTATAATTGTTTTGTTGTACTCTGCCTTTGTTTATAGCGCTGCGGAATCTGTTGCCGCTCTACAAATAACCGATAATAATAATAATAAAAATAATAATTTGCTCTCCACTCAGTAATACCAGTGCACGCAAAAGTGAGCTGGTATTACAAGTTAGGTGTAATGCCAATGCGACCCCGTGTTCACATTGCACAAAAGCTTTGCCCTCACGAGAGTGCACTTCCATAGGCTCCAATGGGAGCCTCAATCTCAGGCCGTGACACACGGCAGAGAACCTAGCGCAGCGATGGGGGTAAGTTGCACAGTGATGGGCAGCAAATTTAAATATATATGTATATGATTATATACACATATGTACTGTATATATTTGTGTTAATATGTGCATATATACATATTAACAAATAAACATATCTGTATAATAAGCAAATACATACTGTGTATACTTACAGTTCCCATAGACTGCTATGTAAAGGCACTTTTCAGTGCTGTTTTTTTCTAACACCCCACACCTACCCCCTTTAACCCCTCATAACTGCTTCTTGCAGTTATTTTATAAAACAATAAAATTGCTAATTTTTTTAATTTATTAATAACTACAGTACGCTGTATTTTGGGGGCATTTGGTGCACATTTATAAAATTAAAGGGAAACTGAACCCAAATGTTTTCTTTTGTGATATTCAGATAGAGCACAACATTTTAAGCAAATTAATAATTTACTCCTATGATCAAATTTTCTTCATTCTCTTTGAATCTTTATTTGAAATGCAAGAATGTAAGTTTAGATGCCAGCCCATTTTTGGTGAACAACCTGGGTTGTACTTGCTGATTGGTGGATAAATTAATCCACCAATAAAAAAGTGCTGTCCAGAGGTCTGAACCAAAAAAAGGTTAGATACCTTCTTTTTCAAATAAAGATAGCAAGAGAACGAAGAAAAATTGATAATAGGAGTAATTTAGAAAGTTGATTAAAATTGCATGCTCTATCTGGGTTCAGTGTCCCTTTAACCAGAGATCCGACCTCTGGATAATTTTTGGAGCCCTAATTGCTATCACAAGCTCAGGGTAGCAATAACCAGCCACTTGTAATGGCTGGTTATTTATCACGCCCCCGT
>NC_069499.1:20863325-20878325 GCF_027579735.1 Bombina bombina | reverse complement strand
TGTTAATGCAGAGTTAGATGAGGGAAATGTTAGTTAAGAGAAATATTATTGAGTTGGGTGGTAGGCTTCTCTGAACAGAAAAGTCTTCAGAGAGCATTTAAAGGAAGACAGATTAGGGCAAAGCCTGACAGCATGAGGGAGAGTGTTCCAGAGGGTAGGTGCTGCACGACAGAAGTCTTGAAGTCTAGTATGAGAGGAGGTGATAGTCGCAGATGCAAGGAGCATGTCATTGTTGGATCTTAGTGGGCGGGCTGGAGTATACTTGTTGATTAGAGAGGATAGGTAGGTAGGTAGGGAGCGGTGCATTAATCTAATAGCTAAGCCCCCTAACCTAATACCTCCTAAGTTAACCCCAATTACATAAAATAAAAAAAGACTATCGGCTAGATTACAAGTGTTGCGGTACGGCTTTTAACGCTGAAAAATGGCAATTCCAGCATAATGGCCAGGAACGCATATTACGAATCGTGTCGGCATAGCTATACCGCAAGCATTTTAGACTGTAACGTAATGTCCATTCAGCACTCAAAAAAAGACGTTTGAAAGCGGGATTTTCCATAGCGTCGGTATTATAGGTTGTGCGGTCTAGCTAAAAAGCTTGCGTTACAGCCTATACGACACGATCCATACCACCATCTGAGAGCAGTAGTTATGGATTTTGCAAAACAAAAATGTTTCACAAAATTTATAACTAAAGTGTTACAAAGTACACTAACACCCATAAACTACCTATTAACCCATAAATCGCCAGCATCCTGCATCGCAAACACTATTTAAAACTTATTAACCCCTAATTTGCCGCCCACCCACATCGCCAACACTATTTAAATATATTAACTCCTAATCCGCAGCTCCCCGACATCACCACCACTATAATTAAGTTATTAACCCCTAAACTCCGGCCTCCCAAATCGCTGTCACTATAATAAAGTTATTTACGGTTCAAATCAGCCAATAGGATTTCAGTAGCTCTCATCCTATTGGCTGTTTTGAATAGCCAATAGGATTTCAACTTCAGTGTACGGCGGTGACCGTATGAAGAGGACGCTCCGCGCAGGATGTTTTCCAGGATAGCTCCACTCCGCACTGCCGGGGTGAAGATAGAAGACGTCCCTGAGATGGATGAAGGTGTCGCCACCTGGATGAAGACTTCTCGCTGCCTGGATGAAGATGGATGTCCGGACTTCAGGAACCGTAAGTAGATATTCTGGTGTTAGTGTAAGGGTTTTTTTTTAAATTTCTTTGGGTGTTTTTTTTTTAGATTAGGGTTTTGTGCTTTTTTAAAAGAGCTGAATGCCCTTTTATGGGCAGTCAAAAAGAGCTAAATTCCATTTTAAGGGCAATGCCCATACAAATGTCCCTTAGGGGCAATGAGTAGCTTAGGTTTCTTTTAGAGTTAGGTTTTTTATTTTGGGGGGTTGGTTGGGTGGTGGGGTTTACTGTTGGGGGGACTTTGTATTTTTTTTTACAGGTAGAAGAGCTGTTTAACTTAGGGCAATGCCCTATAAAAGGCACTTTTAAGGGCTATTGGTAGTTTATTGTAGGCTAGGGGGTGATTTTATTGTGGGGGGGCTTATTTATTTTTATAGGGCTAATAGATTAGGTGTAATTGTTTTTATTTTTGATGATTTCATTTATTTTTTGTAAGCTCAGTGTTTTTATTTTTCTTAATTTAGTGTTTATTATTTTTTGTAATTTTAGATTTTTTATTTTTTTTCGTAGTGTTAGGTTTTTTTAAATTTGTAATTTAGATTTTTTAATTGGTAGTATTTTTTATTTTATTAGAATAGTAAGGTTAGGTTAATATATAGTTTAAACTTAGGTTTATTTTTATTCCACAGGTAAGTTTTTATTTATTTAAATATAGTTATATTGTAATTTTAATTTAAAGTTAGGGGTTTTTTAGGTTTAGGGGTTAATAGTTACATTTAGTGTTTTGCGATGTGTGGAGCCGGCAGTTTAGGGGTTAATAGGTTTATTTAGTGGCGGCGATGTGGGAGGCCAGGGGTTTAGGGGTTAATAGGTTTATTTAGTGGCAGCGATGTGGGAGGCCGTAGGTTCAGGGGTTAATAACTTTATTATAGTGTCAGTGATGTTGGGGAGCGGCAGAATAGGGGTTATTAACTTTATATAGTATTGGCGATGTTGGGGAGCGGCAGCATAGGGGTTAATAACTTTTATTAGTATCGGCGATGTCGGGCGGCAGATTAGGGGTGTTTAGACTTGGGGTTTATGTTAAGGTGTTAGGTTTAAACGTAACTTTTTTTTCCCCATAGACATCAATAGGTTGCGTTACTGAGATTTTTCATTCCACACTTCAGGTTTTTTCTAACACTCTCCCCCCATTGATGTCTATGGGGGAAAGCATGCACAAGCACGTCAAACCAGCACTCAGATTTTGTGCGGTATGGAGCTTAACGCCACCATATCGCACGCACAAGGAGGCTTTTCAGTAACTCGTAATGGCAGCGCTATGGACAGTGAAATAACGCAACTTTTTTGGCGTTAGTTTCGGACCCTGTTTAATCTAGGTGTATATTCTTAAAAAATAAATTAAAAATTACCAAAATAAAAAAATCCTAATTTAACATTAGAAAAAATCCTAACATTACATTTAAAAGAAACAACAACCTAAGATTAAATTAAATTAAAAAAAATGAAAAAATCTAAAATCAAAGAAAAAAATAAGCGAAATTATCCAAAATAAAAAAATGTAAACCTAATCTAATACCCCTATAAAACAAAAAAGCCACTCCAAAATAAAAAGACCCCTAATCTAACACTAAACTACCAATACCTCTTAAAATTACCTTTTGTAGGGCATTGCCCTAAGTTTAACAGCTCTTTTACATAAAAAAATGCAAATTAGCCACTAACAGTAAAACCCCCCACCAACCTAACCCCCCAAAATAAAAAAAATCTAACTCTAAAAAAATCTAATCTACCCATTGCCCCTAAAGGGACATTTGTATGGGCATTGCCCTTAAAAGGGCAATCAGATATTTTGCTGATTGCTGTTCATATCAGCCAATAGCATTTTAGTAGCTCTCATCCTATTGACTGATTTGAAAATTTCAGCCAATAGGAATGCAAAGTATAAAAGGGTTATGTTGCATTCAATCTTCAGTGTGTGGTGGACAATCGCATGAAGAGGACCTCCACGTTGCTGATGACCGCCACCGAGAAGGACCACCGCTCTTGATCCGCACAACGGAAGACCGCACCTCACCTCCGGCAAGAAGAAAGAAGATGGTCCCGCAATGAATGAAGATGGATCCACCTGGATGAAGACTTTTCTCCGTCTGGAAGAAGATAGAAGTCCGGATTTCCTGGAACGGTGAGTACATTTTTTTGGGGTTAGTGTTAGTTTTTTTATGGTTTTTTTTTTGGTGTGGGTTTTTTTTTTTTTTTTAAATTAGGGCTTTTTTAATTTTTAATGAGCTGATTGCCCTTTTAAGGACAATGCCCATACAAATTCCCCTTTAGGGGCAATGCGTAGCTTAGGTATTTTTAGAACATGAACAAGCGAAGAGTTAAGGACCCTTCTCAGAATACACTCATAGCACTCCTAGTAGGCATATGTGACGTGAATTAAACTAGATATAACATGGACAACGAATGGTTAGAGAGATCTCATTGGATTAAATAAAATATAACTTTTAATCGTTAACACATAAAAACAGAGTTAAAATCTAGGGATGTGCAGGTTAAAATTGAAAAACTCGTAGTAGAGTGTTGAGATACTGAAATTAATACCTGCTTGTAAGATTGTACCAGAGTAATGCTTTAGGTAACGATACCTGAATGTACATATTTCACATAGTGACTGAAAATGAACACTCTTACAGTGGAGTATTATTAAATGTCACCACGGTTAAAGATAAGGTGTACTCCTCTGATGTGCAATCGTGTGGCCCAATATAAATAGTGGTGTTCTTAGATTCTTGTATATTTCAGAAGTGCTCATATATAGGATCAGAGCCCCTTCTGAATTATAAATGTATTCCTATGATAATATATGTTTATACAATCAGTGTGCTTGGTGCATACTTGGGTATCACGTTATCTGCTGGCAAGTATTAAATCAGATCACAAGTAGTATTTATTTGAGTAGATATCTAATACATCCTTTGAATTAGTATATAATCTCAACGTATTGTTTTTAGAGTTATCCTGGGTGAAAAACCTTTTATTAACCACTTTAAGTGTAATATTGTGGTTTGTTCCTATTCGTTTATCACTTGAAGAAAACCACCTTTTAATAAGTATTGAAGATTGGTCACTAAATGAGGGTCCACATATGTGGCTATTGGTTTGAAACAAGGATTGGCTTAAATAGTTAGATATCAAATATTATAGTGAAACATTCTGACTGGTGTGAATATTAGTATTGCTGCTGACTTAAGTGTCTAAGATTAGCAGTTATAGCAACATTGCTTTCCCACACCTGTGATAAGTTCTGATAGTATGCAATGCAATCAGAGCAGTCTAATATAGAATGACATCCAAATCCTTGCTGATATATAATTCAGTTTCGGTTAGCTGAAATTCAGCACAAACCGTTAATATCTATATATAGGTAGGTAGGTGCAGGCAGAAAGGAGTTAGTGAGTATCAAGTGCATTACGTATCAGCGTTTCTATCTTTCAATATTGATTTCAATTCACTCCATATTTTGTCTGCCTACAGTTGGTGTTATAATTGCCGGCAGTCTTTCTAGATATTTGTAACTGAAAGTTAACCCCTAAATAGTCACCACCTGCGGATACCCTCCTAAGTAGTTGTGGCTCAAAGGCTATACACTATTATGGCGACCAAACTAATATCGGTGGTTTATCAAGCACCCGGAGGCTCTAAACTGAATCAAGGCTGAGTACATCATACACAGCTAAGTGTAAGTTAAACGGTTCTGAACTGCCAAAAGTAATGAGTATCAGATTAATATTTCTACTACGAGTAAGCCCTAACAAACACAGGAGCTCCCTGACTCCTCACCAGTTCCCTAACATGTTTCGCCGTTCTCACGGCTTTCTCAAAGGGGGGTGTGTGCGCGCGTCGCGCTAACATTGGCTATTTATGTGTTTTCAGGAGGCTGATTCTCCTCCCACCTCGGTGACGTCACATATGACGTGAGGTTAGCGTGGATACCATATGACTGGTAATCATACTCTCGAGGGGTTCCATCACTGAACTTAGATATTGATAAGCTTGATATGTGATGTTAACTTATATTAAAGAGGGAACTTATTGCTTCCTATAATAACTTGTATAGTTGTACCTATTCCCAATAAATAAATGACATACCTCTGTGTGACTTTATTTTTATTTTTATATTGTGCCACCAACCTAAATGTGATTGTTTGTGCACTATGTATTTGTAGTATGTGATCGATCAACTGTTATTATAGCAGTGCCTAATCAACAGACATCCAGGATTATTGTGTTAGTTCTATAAATTGTGGTAATCTTTTGTTTTAGTGAATCATCTCTTTGGGGATTCGTGATTTATCGTGAAGAAGTGTATTAGCAGTCGGTATTTATATACCATGTGAACATACTCTCCTTAGTATTTAAGTGATATATAAAATTATGATATGTGATTCTTGTATAATTTAGAGACATTAATAGTTTCACAGTATGTTTGAATATTGTATTATATTCATTTCTTCTATGGAGTATGTATTTCTATTACATTGTTGTAGAGACCTCCAGTAGTCTTACTTAATATGATTGCTGTTCTATAAAGAAACGTAAGTGAACTATTATAATTTAGTCTAAATTATCCTCTGCTTGAAGTGATTTAATCTTTAAGTTTAAATGTGATTGCAACAACAAATGTTGCTGCAATTGGACCTTGTGGGGGGACAATTAAGTGATGGAAAAAGAATAAACTGTGGGTGCTAAAACATAACAACCTAAGGTGTTACATCACCTTTTGAAAAACGTGAGAAGTGAGTGAATTGTCCTAAATTTATTATTTATATGGGTGTTTGTGTTTTTTCTCTTATTTAAGCTGATGTTGCAAATAAGCCTCTTTGGGTATCTACTAATTACTTGTTGTAGTGTTTATATGTGAATCTAAGCTTTATTTAACAATATTATATTTAAGTAAAGATTCTTGATGACACGTATGTAATTAGTTTGTATCTTGTGTCATGATTAATATTCTTATCTGGTTGTGATGGGCTGATATTTCATCTCCCTCCACATATTGGAGATATTATAATTGCTCACTCATCCGAGGTAGTGGGCGAAGTTATTCTGTTCGTTTAACCCTTGGGGATAAACTGAATTTAAGAGGAAAATCCACCTTGTTTCTGCTTTTAAGAGTGCATTTTCTTGGTTACCACCTCTTATTCCCAGATCAATTTTCTGTAGGCCAAAGCATTGCAATTCAGATTGCTTTGACTTATGTGTTAACAGAAAGTGTCTGGCTACGGTTGTAATGGTTTTTCCTGCCTGATTATCTTTATGGGCATTTTTGATGTTTCTTAAGTGCTCTTGTAACCTGGTTCTTATTTTCCTAGTGGTCATCCCAACATAGAATAAATTGCATTTGCATTTTAGAGCATAGACAACCCCTTCAGTATGACAGTTGATATATGCATTTATTTTGTGAGTCTTACCGAATCTATCAGTAACAGTATTGGTTTTTTGCATGTAATTGCAGGTGCTGCAGACTCCGCATTTGAAAGAGCCGTTTTTAAGTTTTGTTTTGGTTCTTTCTCCCTGAAAATGGCTTGGACTTATAAGATCTTTTAGATTACGTGATCTCTTATAGCCAACGGCTATCTTGTCATCCAAAAGGCTTCCTAATACCGGGTCTGCTTTCAAGATGTGCCAGTTGTCTTGCAAAATTTCCACTACTTTATTTGTTTGTGGGTTGTACGTAGTGATAAACCTAACCTGATCTGAAGATTTGGTGTCCTTTTTCTTAGTCAGTAGTTCTTGGCGAGGGGTGTGTCTTGCTCTGTATTCGGCCTTTTTAATAGATCTTTTACTGTAACCGCGTTGTGATAGTCTTTCAGTTAGTTCTTTTGCCCTGCGTTTGTAATTTTCTTCATTTGAGCAGTTTCTTCTCATCCTGAGAAACTCTCCTGTGGGTAAAGCTTTGGCTGTACTCGGGGCATGTGCACTGGAACAGTGTAAGATACTGTTGGTAGCGGTTGATTTTCTATAAACATCTGTATCCAATGTTCCATTTAAGTTCTTATTAATTTTTAGATCTAAGAATGTGATCTCACTCAGGCTCGCTTCATATGTCAATTTGATATTTATATTGTTGGTGTTGAGAGTCTGCAGGAACAGATCCAAATCAGATTTGCTTCCTTCCCACAGGAAGAGCACGTCGTCTATATAACGAAGCCACAGGGGTACATGTGCCATGTAGCTAGAATTCTGATCTGAGAATACTATAGTTTGTTCCCACCAACCTAAGAACAGGTTGGCATACGTGGGTGCACACGATGTACCCATTGCCGTGCCTCTGGTTTGCAGGTAAAATCCATGATTGAAGGTGAAGAAGTTGTGATGAAGAACAAAACTCAGTAGTTGTAAAATAAAATCATCATGAGCAATATCTTCGCTTGAACCCATTCGTAAAAAGCTTTTCACTGCTTTTATGCCCAAATCGTGATCTATGCTGGTGTATAGCGATTCTACATCAGCTGTTACCAGCCAAGTGTCAGGTTCAATTTGGATTTGTTCCAGTTGTTTCAGTACATCTGGTGTATCCTGCACATATGACGGTAATTGTTGTAGATATTCTCTTAATCTGTAATCTACGTATTTGCTGGCTTTTTCAGTAATGCACTTGATTCCTGACACGATTGGGCGACCAGGTGGATGAGTTGGATTCTTATGTATTTTAGGGATCAAGTAGAAGGTTGCTGTAGTTGGGTTTTCAACCTTCAGGAACTTATATTCTTGTGGTGAGATAATGCGGTTATATCTGGCGGTTTCGATCAGTGCTGTATATTTATCCAAATATGTTTGTGTTGGATTGAAATGGAGCTTTTTATAACATTTGGTATCTCTCAATTGTTTCTCTGCTTCCATTAAGTACATTTCCACAGGCCAGATAACCACATTTCCTCCCTTGTCAGAATTTCTTATGATCACGTCCTTCCAAGTTTGTAGCTCGAACAATGCTTGTTGTTCCATAACCGAGAGATTATGTTCTCTTTGGATGATGTTTAGATCTATAATTTGTTTACATACCATGTTAAAAATAAAAATAAAGTCACACAGAGGTATGTCATTTATTTATTGGGAATAGGTACAACTATACAAGTTATTATAGGAAGCAATAAGTTCCCTCTTTAATATAAGTTAACATCACGTATCAAGCTTATCAATATCTAAGTTCAGTGATGGAACCCCTCGAGAGTATGATTACCAGTCATATGGTATCCACGCTAACCTCACGTCATATGTGACGTCACCGAGGTGGGAGGAGAATCAGCCTCCTGAAAACACATAAATAGCCAATGTTAGCGCGACGCGCGCACACACCCCCCTTTGAGAAAGCCGTGAGAACGGCGAAACATGTTAGGGAACTGGTGAGGAGTCAGGGAGCTCCTGTGTTTGTTAGGGCTTACTCGTAGTAGAAATATTAATCTAATACTCATTACTTTTGGCGGTTCAGAACCGTTTAACTTACACTTAGCTGTGTATGATGTACTCAGCCTTGATTCAGTTTAGAGCCTCCGGGTGCTTGATAAACCACCGATATTAGTTTGGTCGCCATAATAGTGTATAGCCTTTGAGCCACAACTACTTAGGAGGGTATCCGCAGGTGGTGACTATTTAGGGGTTAACGTTCAGTTACAAATATCTAGAAAGACTGCCGGCAATTATAACACCAACTGTAGGCAGACAAAATATGGAGTGAATTGAAATCAATATTGAAAGATAGAAACGCTGATACGTAATGCACTTGATACTCACTAACTCCTTTCTGCCTGCACCTACCTACCTATATATAGATATTAACGGTTTGTGCTGAATTTCAGCTAACCGAAACTGAATTATATATCAGCAAGGATTTGGATGTCATTCTATATTAGACTGCTCTGATTGCATTGCATACTATCAGAACTTATCACAGGTGTGGGAAAGCAATGTTGCTATAACTGCTAATCTTAGACACTTAAGTCAGCAGCAATACTAATATTCACACCAGTCAGAATGTTTCACTATAATATTTGATATCTAACTATTTAAGCCAATCCTTGTTTCAAACCAATAGCCACATATGTGGACCCTCATTTAGTGACCAATCTTCAATACTTATTAAAAGGTGGTTTTCTTCAAGTGATAAACGAATAGGAACAAACCACAATATTACACTTAAAGTGGTTAATAAAAGGTTTTTCACCCAGGATAACTCTAAAAACAATACGTTGAGATTATATACTAATTCAAAGGATGTATTAGATATCTACTCAAATAAATACTACTTGTGATCTGATTTAATACTTGCCAGCAGATAACGTGATACCCAAGTATGCACCAAGCACACTGATTGTATAAACATATATTATCATAGGAATACATTTATAATTCAGAAGGGGCTCTGATCCTATATATGAGCACTTCTGAAATATACAAGAATCTAAGAACACCACTATTTATATTGGGCCACACGATTGCACATCAGAGGAGTACACCTTATCTTTAACCGTGGTGACATTTAATAATACTCCACTGTAAGAGTGTTCATTTTCAGTCACTATGTGAAATATGTACATTCAGGTATCGTTACCTAAAGCATTACTCTGGTACAATCTTACAAGCAGGTATTAATTTCAGTATCTCAACACTCTACTACGAGTTTTTCAATTTTAACCTGCACATCCCTAGATTTTAACTCTGTTTTTATGTGTTAACAATTAAAAGTTATATTTTATTTAATCCAATGAGATCTCTCTAACCATTCGTTGTCCATGTTATATCTAGTTTAATTCACGTCACATATGCCTACTAAGAGTGCTATGAGTGTATTCTGAGAAGGGTCCTTAACTCTTCGCTTGTTCATGTTCAGAAAATTAATACACAGCACCACGTACCCCAATTAATAGCCTAGGAGCTACTGAATATAATGAGGGTGTAGGCAGTCTAACTTATTAGGTAGTGCCACTGAACTTTCTCTTTTCTGCTAGGTATTTTTAGAGTTAGGTCTTTTTTATTTTGGAGGGTTGGGTGGGATTTTGGGTTTAATTATATTTTAGGGGTTCATTTGTAGTTCTTTTTATGTAAAATAGCTGATTTCTTGAAGGCAATGCCCTACAAAAGGCCATTTTAAGGGCTATTGGTAGTTTATTCTTAGATTAGGGGGTGTTTTTATTTTGGGTTGGCTTTTTTGTTTTTATAGGGGTAGTAGATTAGGTTTAAAAAAATTATTTTGGATAATTTTGTTTATTTTTTTCTGTAATTTCAGATTTTTTTTAATTTTTTGTAATATTAGATTTTGTATTTTAATTTAACCTTAGTTTTTTTTATGTAATGTTAGGATTTTTTATTTTAATTTTAATTTAGGATTTTTTTATTTTGGTATTTTTTTTATTTATTTTTAAAGAAGATAGTCTTTTTTATTTTATGTAATTGGGGTTAATTTAGGGGGTGTTAGGTTAGGGGACTTAGGGATTAGATTAAAACTGTGCATTGTGGAGGATTGCGGTTTAGGGGTTAAAAGGTTAATTAGGTAGATTGCATTGTGGGGGAATAGTGGTTTGGGGGTTAATAGGTTAATTAGGTAGATTGCCTTGTGGGGATGGCGTTTTAGGGGTTAATAGGTTAATTAGATAGATTATGTTGTGGGGGGATGTCACTTTAGGTTTTAATAGATTAATTAGGTAGATTGCGTTGTGGGGGGGATGGCAGTTTAGGTATTACTATTTTTAATAGGTAGTTTGTGATGTGGGGTTTTGCGGATTAGGGGTTAATAGTGTAATTAGATACTTTGCGTTTCTGGTGGGTGGCGGATTAGGGATTAATAACTTTATTAGGTACTTTGCAATGTGGAGTTTTGTGGATTAGGGGTTAATGCATTTTATTTCATTTTTGCAGTTGGGGGATGACATTTGACAGGTAGATATTGTGCATGTGTTAGGTGTTTGTTAAACCTTCCAGGGAGTTACGGTGCTCATATACTCAGCGCAAGGCTTTCTGCGCCTGCCTGGCCAGGTGAAAATGGAGTAAAATTTCTAAATTTTCGGCGCGTAAGTGCTTGCGCTGTATATGTGATACCGAATTGCAACGGTTGCAATGTTAGTTTATGGGAGTAAAACAGCGGCCGACGGGTAAAATATACGTGCCGCATTTGTATGCGGTGCCGTATATGTGATTGCTACAATTGTCTAAAAATAGCCGACGCCTGCTTTTGTGAGCGATGACGCATATGTGATAGAGCCCAAGGTGTATCTATTTCCTTTCTACACCACACACAAAAATAAACTAATTAAATAATTCTCATTACTGTATACTGTTTTAAATATAATTTTAGTTTTTTTTAAATGCAATATATTTCTAAGTGGCTAAACGTCACCTGAGATTACAGCAGAAATCGCTATAAATATGCACTGATGATATATGATACAAAATGCAAGTCTGCCACAAGGTATCAAACGAGGATACATCTAATAATGGTTCTAATGCACACAGAGATATCTGATAGTTTATGTAAAAAATAAAAGGATTTAGGAGAAGTGAATGAAGAGTGTAACAGGAGCCAGAAAACAGGGCTGGCTCCTTTAAAACTATGAATGCAACTTAGAAGTGACCTCATCATTAATTTAATGGTAATGATTATAATTAATTAAATTATTATTATTAGTATTATTATCATCATTATTATTAATAATAATGATACATTTGAACCAACAATCAGTAACTGATAAATAGCTATTTTTATTCATCTTAATGGTACCCAATTCAGTTGTATGATAGTGACACACTATTTGATGTCTGTTCTCCAGATTACGTTACAACACTATTTGAAATCAGACATACAGGCAAATCTGCTTGAAATCTGCATGCAATATAGGCGCCTACTGTACAAAATCCCATGTAACAGCAGAAATAACACAGGCACACTGTCATATGTACACTCATTGTTGCAGGATACAATACAGGCGCCCACTGTACAAAATCCCATGTAACAGCAGAAATAACACAGGCACACTGTCATATGTACACTCATTGTTGCAGGATACAATACAGGCGCCCAGTGTACACAATCCCATGTAACAGCAGAAATAACACAGGCACACTGTCATATGTACACTCATTGTTGCAGGATACAATACAGGCGCCCAGTGTACACAATCCCATGTAACAGCAGAAATAACACAGGCACACTGTCATATGTACACTCATTGTTGCAGGATACAATACAGGCGCCCAGTGTACACAATCCCATGTAACAGCAGAAAAAACACAGGCACACTGTCATATGTACACTCATTGTTGCAGGATACAATACAGGCGCCCAGTGTACACAATCCCATGTAACAGCAGAAATAACACAGGCACACTGTCATATGTACACTCATTGTTGCAAGATACAATACAGGCGCCCAGTGTACACAATCCCATGTAACAGCAGAAATAACACAGGCACACTGTCATATGTACACTCATTGTTGCAGGATACAATACAGGCGCCCAGTGTACACAATCCCATGTAACAGCAGAAATAACACAGGCACACTGTCATATGTACACTCATTGTTGCAGGATACAATACAGGCGCCCACTGTACACAATCCCATGTAACAGCAGAAATAACACAGGCACACTGTCATATGTACACTCATTGTTGCAGGATACAATACAGGCGCCCAGTGTACACAATGCCATGTAACAGCAGAAATAACACAGGCACACTGTCATATGTACACTCATTGTTGCAGGATACAATACAGGCGCCCAGTGTACAAAATCCCATATAACAGCAGAAATAACACAGGCACACTGTCATATGTACACTCATTGTTGCAGGATACAATACAGGCGCCCACTGTACACAATCCCATGTAACAGCAGAAATAACACAGGCACACTGTCATATGTACACTCATTGTTGCAGGATACAATACAGGCGCCCAGTGTACACAATCCCATGTAACAGCAGAAATAACACAGGCACACTGTCATATGTACACTCATTGTTGCAGGATACAATACAGGCGCCCAGTGTACACAATCCCATGTAACAGCAGAAAAAACACAGGCACACTGTCATATGTACACTCATTGTTGCAGGATACAATACAGGCGCCCAGTGTACAAAATCCCATATAACAGCAGAAATAACACAGGCACACTGTCATATGTACACTCATTGTTGCAGGATACAATACAGGCGCCCAGTGTACACAATCCCATGTAACAGCAGAAATAACACAGGCACACTGTCATATGTACACTCATTGTTGCAGGATACAATACAGGCGCCCAGTGTACACAATCCCATGTAACAGCAGAAATAACACAGGCACACTGTCATATGTACACTCATTGTTGCAGGATACAATACAGGCGCCCAGTGTACACAATCCCATGTAACAGCAGAAATAACACAGGCACACTGTCATATGTACACTCATTGTTGCAGGATACAATACAGCTTGACATTCTTCACTTGACTAAGCATTTACCACTATGAAGACTAGAGCGTAACTGGATGAAATGCGTTGGTGTAATTGGTGTTTGATGTGTGAGACATATGAGTAATTTGGAGCATTGTACAAGCCTAAACACATGGTTTAAATGGCACCTCTACATTGTCTGGTTATACCTGTGTGTTACATGTATGTTTTTCTGCTTGTGTGCTCTGTACAGGTGCTTGTGGTGTGTTTGTGTGTGCGAATGTGCATGTGTGCATGCGCTTGTGTTGTTCATGGGTAAATGTGCATGCGCTTGTGGTGTGTTTGTGTGTGCGAATGTGCATGTGTGCATGCGCTTGTGTTGTTCATGGGTAAATGTGCATGCGCTTGTGGTGTTAATGGGTGAATGTGCATGCACTTGTGGTGTTCATGGGTAAATGTGCATGCGCTTGTGGTATTAATGGGTGAGTGTGCATGTGCTTGTGGTGTTCATGTGTGAGTGTGCATATGCTTGTGGTGTTCATGTGTGAGTGTGCATGTGCTTGTGGTGTTCATGTGTAAATGTGCATGCGCTTGTGGAGTTAATGAGTGAGTGTGCATGCGCTTGTGGTGTTCATGGGTAAATGTGCATGCGCTTGTGGTGTTAATGGGTAAATGTGTGTATGTGCTTGTGGTGTTCATGTGTGAGTGTGCATATGCTTGTGGTGTTCATGTGTGACTGTGCATGTGCTTGTGGTGTTCATATGTAAATGTGCATGCGCTTGTAGTGTTAATGAGTGAGTGTGCATGCGCTTGTGGTGTTCATGGGTAAATGTGCATGCGCTTGTGGTGTTAATGGGTGAGTGTCCATGCGCTTGTGGTGTTCATGAATAAATGTGCATGCGCTTGGGGTGTTAATGGGTGAGTGTACATGTGCTTGTGGTGTTCATGTGTGAGTGTGCATATGCTTGTGGTGTTCATGTGTCATTGTGCATGTGCTTGTGGTGTTCATGGGTAAATGTGCATGCGCTTGTGGTGTTAATGAGTGAGTGTGCTTGTGGTGTTCATGTGTAAGTGTGCATATGCTTGTGGTGTTCATGGGTGAGTCTGCATATGCTTGTGGTGTTCATGTGGGAGTGTGCATATACTTGTGATGTTCATTTGTGAGTGTACGTATGCTTGTGGTGTTCATGTGTGAGTGCGCATGTGCTTGTGGTGTTCATGTGTAAGTGTGCATATGCTTGTGGTGTTCATGTGTGAGTGTGCATATGCTTGTGGTGTTCATGTGGGAGTGTGCATATACTTGTGATGTTCATTTGTGAGTGTACGTATGCTTGTGGTGTTCATGTGTGAGTGTGCATATACTTGTGGTGTTCAGGTGTGAGTGTACGTATGCTTGTGGTGTTCATGT
>NC_069499.1:20845825-20853325 GCF_027579735.1 Bombina bombina | reverse complement strand
GGAAAGCTAACGTCGCCAAACACCTATCCATTGCAGAATGTGACAAGTGTGCAGTCCCCAATTGAAAAGCCATTCCAACAACAAACCAGTAAGGTCAGATTCCCCCTCATGAACCCCTTTGGAATACAACCTAGATTCCCACTCCCACCAAACACGAGAGTAAGCTGCCCAATTACCTGGCACCAGTGAATTTTTTTACCAGTCCAGCCAGTCCTCCACTCCGAGCCGCCACAAAGAATTTGGGCATGGGTAACCTTCCACGTCTGCATGAGTGGCCAATTCCCGGAACCGCTGCCACTGAAAGCGAGAGATGGAGTCTGCTATAGAATTACAAACACCAGTAATATGTTTGGCCTTAATGCAAACATTCATCCGCAAACATTTCAGAACCAGCAAACGCAACAATCTCAACACGGGCAAAGACATAGCCGACAATGTATTCAATGCATACATGACTCCCATATTATCCGTAGAAAATACCACTGACTGATTACACAAATCAACCTCCCAGACAAAAAGGGGCACCACGATCGGGAACAACTCCAAAAACACCAGGTTCTTAACCAAACCCAAAGTAGACCATTCAGCCGGCCACTCAGCAGCACACCAGTGTCCCATGAAATAGGCCCTGAGACCACAACCACTCGCCGAATCAGTCACAAGCCCGAGTTCCTCATTAGATACCCTCACAGCCTGAATCAACGTAGAGCCATTAAAGCCCAACAAAAACTGCCTCCAGACCCTCAAATCATCTTTCAGCTCCTTGGAGAGCCGCACAAAATGGTGCGGCTTCACAATCCCAGCAGTAGCCAATGACAACCTCCTGCAGAAAACCCTCCCAATTGGGATAATTCTGCATGCAAAATTAAACTTGCCCACCAGGGTTGTAGCTCCCGGAGCGTAACCTTCTTCACCAACAAGGAGCGATCAATAACCTCCAGTAGATCAGAGACCTTGTTAACGCCTACATTCCATGTTAACCGAATCGATTGTAATGCCCAAGAAATCAAGTGACGTAACCGATCCCTCAGATTTATCAAGTGCAATAGGCACACCAAACTCAGCCGCCACCTGATAGCAAACATCCCTCAGCCACCGAACCAGCCAGACCCACAAACAACAAATCATCAAGGTAGTGAACCATTGACGAAAAGCCCGACCGTTCCGCGACAACCCATTCAAGAAATGTGCTAAAATGTTCAAAAACCGAACATGAGATGGAACATCCCATGGGCAAGCACAGGTCAACATAGTAAAAACCATCGACACAACAAGCCAACAGATGGTGCAACGTTGAGTGCACTGGCAACAGCCTAAAAGTCGCCTCAATGTCAATTTTTGCTAGCAAAGCCGAAGGACCAGCCTCCCTCACTAAACTAACTGCCTGATTGAAAGACGCATATTTGACAGATGACAACTCCTGAGGTATACCATCCTTAACCGATCACCCTTTAGGAAACGATAAATGATGTATTAGCCTGAACTTTTCAGGCTCTCTTTTTGGAACCACCCCAAGGGGTGAGTTCCTCAAATCTGCAATGGGAGGACAATCAAAAGTACCAGCCATTCGCCCCAAAGCCACCTCCTTCTGTAGCTTGTCAAGGACTACCCCCGGCCACAAGCGAGCCAACTTCAAATTACCATGAATAACCCCGCAACCCCCTTGGGACAGAATCACAAAACCAAACTGAAAACCATGAAATAATAAAGCCGCCTTCTCAAAACAACCCTGACGCCTAGCGTACAAGGCGACCCAAGGCTCCATTGCACTGAGCTTCACCGGGGTCACCCCCTTTGTCAGGCGCATCACCGACTCCACCTGGCTTACTTTGTGGAAACACTTTGCATAGGGGTGGGAGCCCCCACACCCAGAGCATTCATGTTTAAACTTGCACACTGCTCCCCACTTACAAAACTTTTCATTATATGCAAAGCAGTAGCCTATCTTAACCGATGCCATTGACCCACTGCCTGAGGAGCCTCTGGCACCCGACTGAAAGTACTGGGAAGCTCTAAAAAGGTGTAATTATTTTGAGCCACAACCCCATGTCACGGTCGTCCCACTTCATATCTGGTTTAACCGACAGCAGCTGCCTAAGCTGCTCATCGTATGACCACCAGGCCATGCCCCCGTATGTCCGCTGAGCAGCTGCAACCTCATCCAGGTAACAAAACACACTTGCATATATTACAAAGGCCTGGAACCAATTGATAAATGTTTTAGGGAACTTTCTATAATTTTTCTGCTCTTTTTCCTCTTTCTTAGCCATGTCCTTCTTAGAATCCTCAGGGATCTCAAAAGACTGCTCAAGCAGAAGAAGGGAGAACAATTCAATAAATTCCCTCTTATATATTTTGTCCCTCACCTCTGAAGTCAAATACATTCCCTAAAGGCCACCTTCCTTGACTATGGAAACCACATCACTGCAGACCTCAACCCTCCCCAATACTGGAACGCCCGTCGCTCCGACAACCGGAACCCACGCTCTCTCTGTGGATGCTCCATGAGCGGGCATGACTCCCTCCAACTTTGATGGCTACTCCCTTAAACCAGCCACTACTCTACTAGTCACAGAATCACTTTCAGCACCCCTAACACAACACATCCCTCCCCCGCAATCTAACGTCCCTATCTCTGCTGAAGTTTCCAACGAATGCTGAGCACCTGAGGAACAGTCGAACACCGCATGGAGCCTGCCTACGTGTTGCTCCATACTCCTTTGGACACCTTACTGCATCATGGCAGCTGTCCGTACATGCTGATCTGGCTGCTGTGATTGTTCCTGAAAAACAGTAGCATGTGAACACATATCTAGGGGAAGAAAAACTCTGCCTTCCCGTCCTCCTCTATTCAGGCTAGTACCCCTAGCCATAAGAACTCCTCTCCCCCTGTTGGGAGCTCCACCTCCATCACCTCCAGACCAGGCAGCTTCCGCCACCGGCTGTCGCCTAGATCTACCCCTAGCCACACCCACATATCCACCAGGCCTTCTCGCCCACCTGTCATCCCCCCTACCACCTTGAGTGGCCTCTGTATGTAACCTGGCCCCACTCCGATCCATGGCCATCTCCAACACCCTGGCCGTAACACCCCGCCTCACCTGGCTTCCTCCAACAGGTTGAACCTCCTGCTGCATGCTGTCATCAGACTCCAAGCGAATAGAGTCGGTCCAGGAGCCGTGCAAGCCAGAGAAATCCTCCTCAAGGCCGTCAAAAACATCCGTCACTGTGGATGGACCAGGATGAGACCCTGGCCGTTGCCCAGCGGGACTAGGTTCTGTAAAAGAAAAACTGACATGTGAGTCACCCACCTCACCATCCTTCACCCCCATGGCAGGAAAAGCACCCACTGGAGGAGGATGAACTCCACCAAGCCTACCCTCATAGGCTGACATATCACCTGACCTCCCAAAACGGCTAACAGGCTTACCCATGGATCCAGGAGAGGGGGTACACACTCCTCATCAGAAGAGTTTAAAAACAAATCCACCACCCCAGGGTCCAACTCAAACTCCTCCCCTTCCTCCTCAGACCCATACTATAAATCAGGGGTGGGCAACTATCGTCCCTCCAGATGTTATGGACTACATCTCCCATAATGCTCTTTTAGCCATAATGTAGGCAAAGCATCATAAGAGATGTAGTCCATAACATCTGGAGGGCTGGTAATTGCCCATCCCTGCTCTAAATCTACTAGGTCCCCTTGAGGCCTAACAACCTGAGCAGATCCACCCACACTTGAATGACCACCCTCAAGGGGCATGGGGTTTAACATCCCTAGGCCGAATGGTTCCTTCCCCACCCCAGCCCCACTAACTAAAAATGATTGAGCAGGGGCCCACAAACCCTCCCCCTGACTACCGCTATAATCAACCACCCCCCAAATGAAAAAAGAGGCCCACCAAGACCGTCAGAAATACCCTGTCCTGAAGGCCCCCCCGAATGAGGCCCATCCAGACCGTGAACCACCTTACCCGCACCTCCTTCTGACGTGGTGGCTGGGCCAGCAAAGACCCTCTGCTCTGGATCCCTGCTGCTCCCCCTTACTGATGACGTCACCGCCGTGGGCCCTACAGGAGCTGAAGACACCTCCACCACCTCCGGACCTGGGCCCTGTGGTTTCTAGTTACACCTCTGATGTGGAGATATATAGATGTGTGTGTGTGTGTATATATATATATATATATATATATATATATATATATATATATACACCTGCACCTGGGCCCTGTGGTTTCTAGTTACGCCTCTGATGTGGATATATATATATATATATATATATATATATATATGAATGTGTGTGTGTATGTGTATATATATATATATATATATATATATATATATGTGTGTGTATGTGTATATATATATATATATATATATATATGAATGTGTGTGTGTATGTGTATGTGTATATATATATATATATATATATATATATATATATATATATAGACAGACTGAGGCAGGTGCACTCTCACAAACAGTTCTCCAAGGGCCAGGGTGCTACAGTAGGTTAGAGTATAGAGAACAGAAAACAGCACTCTCTGGACTTAAAAAACAATTAATTTAATCGGTAACATTTCGGGGAATGCTCCCCTTCATCAGACCAACAACATACAAGTGAGCAAAACATTTATACACACAAAGACCCCTCCCCCCAGTGCAAAAAACCGCCAAACATATTTGCCAAGGCAACCAATTGTCAACACTTAACTCCATAAGCAGTAATTAATTAATGTAATACAGGCCAAAAAATATATACGTAGAATACAGGCAAAGTATGTGGACACAAAACATCATAGAGGAAGCTGCTAGAGACATTCCTAAGATATACAATAATGTGTAGATTCTAATCAACCCTAAACTATGGTCGCACCTGGGAGATGAGGGGGTAGTCCCCAGGCCAGAAATATAATGTATCAGATGTAAAGGGGAAACAGTGTCAAAAGTGGAATATATACACTATTATTACACAATAGGAGGCTACTGATCCCTAAACAGTTAAATCAGACACAATCAGTACGTGAACAGAAGGCCACGATCATAGATAGACCGATACCAGACATATTCCTAAAATATGCATAATGTACAAGGAACGTCTAATCATACCCCCAGGGCAACATTTAGAAGTATGTTCTAGCCACCTAGTTGCACGGTGATGAATATTGCATGCACTAACCTATTGTATATACAAATGAGTGTCATACGGTGGATCGCAATATTGCCAGGTCTAGCGAGTGTCGGCCCTTGCACTAACAAACAGTGCGCATGCGTATCTGTATAGGCGACCCGCCCCCAGGTGTTCAAATGGGGCTAATGTAATAGGTCAGGACAGACAAGCCCCTACAAGTAACCAAAGTGCTGTGAGTCCCAATGAATAGGGGGATCCTACGATCGAGCCCAGATAAAATCAGCATAAAGGAAACGGGATACAATGTCCTATTAACAATACCAATAGGGACCGCTAATGAATCGGAGCTGCAGTAACAAGGCAGAGCGCAAAACTAGAATATATCAGATGTGCAACATATATCAGATGTGTACAGACATACCGTAGTGTTAATCATCCCCTCCCCAGACCTATCGAGTGTTGGCCCTAAGTGGGAGGTAGTGCGCCTGCGTGTAAATAAACGGACATAGACCACTGCCGTTATTGGTTAGGAGTGACAAGTCCCTATGTGAGCAACATATCATGTTGACCATTGCAAAGGTCCAAAGTATAGGATCGGGGCAGGGTATCACAGTCAGTACAGCCGGGAATTATATGTCTAAGTGATCGAGCCCGTGCGTGTATGCCCTGGAACATAACAGTGACATAATAAGAGTCAAAAATATACAGCAGGGCCGGGCCAATCAATATGACACAGATAGTGACCCAGGGGGGACCCAACATAACCAAGTGTAATAAACCTATATTAACATTACTGGATAACAACAAATTAACAGGGTGGTCAAAAGGTACTTGGGAAAGCTATGTGTATAAAAGCCCATATGTAAGAGGAGCAATATACGGTTGGTGGGTACCGACCAAGTGCAAAGAGTACACAATGTATGTCGCCCGTAGGCATTGCACGGGTCAAACAAAACTGTCCATAATACACCTGGCAGAGCTATTCAGCATAACATAAACAGTGCTCCAGCGAGACACATAATATCAAGATTTGATCAACTTGTATAGAACATATTGGAAGTCAACATAATAGCAGTGTAGCACCTATGTATTCAGAAAAAACTCTACCACAGTATACATAAAAGCACATTAATATAAAAAGTCATATCCTGTATAATTGTACAGACCAAGTTCATACCGTCCATAGGTCAAGTTCTATGCAGAATCAGCACATCTGGTACAGTTTATCCCACTGGACTCACAGGAAGAAATGCCAATCGATCCCCATGTTCAGCCCTCTGGGGTGCACAGTGTCCAGTTTAAAAATCCATTCGGCCTCTTTCTGAAGTAAAAGGGTATCACGATCTCCCCCCCGAGGTAATGGGGGTACATGGTCAATCAGTTTGAATCTGAGGTCTGCCACGGAATGTCCCTTTTCCATGAAGTGTCTGGTAGGAGATCAGTGCTGATGAGTCACGCAAGTATGAACGCATGTTCAGTACCAAAGGTTGTAATATGGAATCAACAAAAGTGGCCAAGGGTTGAAGCAGCGACCCTCGGGCAGAGACAATTGGGCGCCCCGGCGGGTGTACCAATTGTTTGTGAATCTTGGGTAGTGTATATAATATGGGTCTGACAGGATAATCAGTGGTCATCCATTCTTTGGTAGTGGGGTCAATCCCTATTTGGTACTGAACATGCGTTCATACTTGCATGACTCATCAGCACTGATCTCCTACCTTACTGAAATGACAGATATACAGCCGGGTGATGTGCTTGCAAGCCTGGATGTCGCAAGCATGTATACCATTATCCCCCATGAAATGGGGATGGAAATAATCACTAAATGTCTTGAGAGATGCCCTTTTGTGGGTCCCCCCACTGGCTTTATTATCGAACTCCTCCTGTCCCTGTTCTTATAATTAAACTATTTTAAGTTCAAAAAAAGATTTTACCTTCAGCTCATGGGAACATATTATCATATCTGTATTCATAACACACGTTTTCAATTCGACGAATCATCAAGTCAAAAATTTCCCATACATCATCCATTTTTAAATTGCTTATTAGGGATATCGAAATATTAGACAGGTTGGAATGACAGTAATATTAGTCACAGTAGTTTAGGGCCAACATTTAATCAATTCTAAATTTTGAATACGATCACACATAGATATAGTATGAATTTTCAGACTTCTATTCCTAGTATGATTATTATAGATTCAGTAGGGAAAAGTTTTTTTCGCATTTTTTCCGAGTTATCAACAAATTAATTATTTTTTATCTCAAGCAAGATCACACATAGTTACAACAGGATTTCTTTCTGCACATTAGTATTACACATCAGTCTAGGTTTTTATTTATCATTTATTCTATGGTATAATTTTCCG
>NC_069499.1:20820825-20838325 GCF_027579735.1 Bombina bombina | reverse complement strand
CTCTCTATCTAGCCCTCTCTCTATCTAGCCCTCTCTCTATCTAGCCCTCTCTCTATCTAGCCCTCTATCTATCTAGCCCTCTATCTATCTATCTAGCCCTCTCTCTATCTAGCCCTCTATCTATCTAGTAATGGGATGTGGACAAGCACCTACTCTGTTCCCTATGGGCTTGAGGGGGGTGATACCTAGTAACCACCAATAGAAATCAGCTAAAAAATGTGCGGGGACCCTCAAGCGCCTACCAACCGGAGGCAAAGGGATAGTAATGAGTGTAGCAATACGTACAGTAAAAAACTAATTTAATGCCTATACATATAAAAGCTTAATACATACATTTATGCAATTCATGGATCCATGAGAAATAAAAACCATATAAAAAGATGTGATAAAACAGAAGTTTTAAATAAAACAATGGTAAGTACAATGTTGATGGAGATAGAGCTGCAATGGATAATATTATCCTCCTATGTGTGAAGTCCAGTGGAATTAGTGGTGTTGAAAAGTCAGTGATATACAACAATGTAGACAAATTGTATATAAAATGTAAAAATATAAAAATATAAAAATATAAAAATAAAAATCAATCCAAACAATAAATTGTCAATCAATCCTACACACGGTGTGGAAAAAAAAAATATAATGGTGAAAAAATGTGATTTCAAAAATAAGTGAATTTCCAAAAAGTCAAACTATAGTCACCCAGATCCTGTGGGATAAAAATAGTGGTTGTAGATATCCAAGAGTGTTGTAGTGTGGTAAAGATGTGAAGATGGAGGAAATGCTGGGCCCACCGAAAGTGAACCAAATGTTCAGACAGAGAAATGATGTCCACCTAAAATATCAAAAACAAATATAGTGCAGATACCTTCAAATAAGTAACCTAAATGGAATGGAGCTTACCAATATCAGTCGACGCGTTTCGGCCTTACTCTAGGCCTTTATCAAGACTGATTTGTATGGGGATTAGGTACCCTTATAAAGGGTATCTTGACCAATAGTAGTCTGAGGGATTTTGCGCCAAAAATAGGCTCCGCCCACTTCCGGTTTCTGTTGTCACATGGGTGTGGGCAGTTTTTCTAGTATATTCCTATTCAGATGTCTGATGGGTATGGGCAATCTTTTTACTAATTGCGTGCAATCATAGAAAAATATTCAGAGAAATTACATCTGTTGTATAGATAGGTGTAGTGTGTCTAAAAGGAATAGTGTGTTTAAAACATGTTATCAAGTTGATACTATAGTTTCAGGAGCATAGTATCACTTCCGGTGGTGGCAGACTATGATGTCATATCCTGTTTGTGAGATCTCTAAGCCATAATCCAGTATCAGCTAACTGGATCAATGTGCTACTCGAAGCACCCCAAGACAGATATTTGTGATAACTACAGTAAATATAAAGTTTAAAGTCTAGAACCATAATTTAAAATCACTTCCGATGGTGACCAGCTGTGACATTGTTTACATATCGTGAGGTGTCTTAGTCACTTCCGGTTGCGGCAAAACATAATGCTCTTTCCGGTAAAAAACATTGTCTGGGGTTTAGGGTGAACCTTATGTCTATAGATGAAAAAGAACTGATTGCTTAGGAGTATGTTAGGATAACAGCGTATCCGGAATTATCTTAAGGAGATTACTTCCGGTTTGCGGCAAAATAGTAGCGCTTCCGGTTTGCTTCGAACTAGTGGTTACTTCCGGTTGGGGCAGCGCAACAGAGATCCCGATCTTTCCCAAAAAGGGGACTCCAAACCAATAAACCAGAAAAATGTTGGTTCAATCCAAAGGGTATCTCACAAAAAAACAATAAAACAAAGACATAAGTCAAACATTATTACTATTGTGTTCATAAAGGGGGTGGCGTTATTTCCAGTTCTGGAAACAAACATATTTCTATCTGTACTTAGAAAATGAGATAATTTCTAAGCTGATGGATTAGTTACTAGAATAGTGTGTTTAGGGACCCTAAAAGATGATAGAAAATTGTTCATCAAATCGTATGTATGCAGACAGTGGAACCAACAATTATATAAATCATACAAAAATATAAATCATACAAAAATAACTTAGCCAGAAGTCACAAGAGAGGTATTTCGATTCTATATCACCTATGGTGTAAATATGGGCTGATATAGCTTAGGCTATGACGTCACTTCCAGTGATATGTCAAATCTGACGCTGCTGATTACCTTTTCGGGTAGCTGATGGTTACAGTAATAATTACAGATAATAGTAGCAGCAATTAAATTTTTGATGACATCTAATTTGGTGTCATACCTAAATTTGAACTATATGACTATGAGCAAATTCTGCCAGTACCTAGCTTCGTATATGGCTCGTGACATCACGCCATAAATCACCAACTCTATTGATGGTTAATAGATCGAGGTGATGGAGTATGTGTTAGGGGAGGCGTAGAACAGTGGAAATAATTTTTTGTATTTTTTGTATTTAGGTGGAATCTCCAAGAAGATGTTGTTGTGGTATTGGGAAGGACTAATATAGAGGGCTATTATAAAGGTACTCACATAAATGTCTATGTGGGTCCAAGCCTATGTTATAGTAAAGTTCAAACTATGGATCCATATATATTTATGGTAAGCTAACCTTATTGTTTAGAAAGGGGATTAGTTTCTTCTTAGGGGAGAAAGACTGGGTCTATATATATATTGGTGATGGTGCCAAAGATTAACTAAGTTGAAGAAGTTATGCTACCTTTTGTTTTAGAGAGAGAGGATGACCATATTACCAGAAGACCAGACCACTTAACGTGGCTCAGAGAGAAGGAGACTTGATAGGTATGAGAGCATACCCCATAACATGTTTAGCCTTTGAACTGTGGTTTTAAAACAGTGGCTTTAAAACTATGGTGTTAGTTTGCATGTAGACCATTGGTATAAACATGAAATTGGTGTCTATAACGAGTATCTATAACAAGTATCTGTTGGTGGATGGCCAAAACTGGTCACGGATCCATGATAGACCTAGTATACAGATATTTTAGATATACAAATATGGCAGGAATTATGTCATCTTAAAAAGGTGGGAGAAGTCATCTTTGTTATTAAGTCCCTTAGGATGGAGACAGTCCAGAGTGAAAATCCATTTGGATTCTGTGATTAATAATTTCTTCTCAAAGTTACCTCCTCTCCATCCTTTATTGACCTTTTGGATACCCATAAAGGTTAAATCTATGATGTTCCCATTATGTTTCAATGTGAAATGTTTATAGAGAGATGTTTCCATATTGCATTTTTCAATTAACAACAGATGCTCACGTATTCTGTCCCTAAGGGGTCTCGTCGCTTGGCCCACATACTGTAGGCCACACGGGCATTGTAACATATATACAATCCCTTTGTCTTGACAACGTATCATGTTGTGAATCTTATGAGTTACCCCTGTATTATGGCATTTGAATGTTGTCGATTTTATTCCACATTTGCATGCCTTACAGGACGGACAAGGGAAGAATCCTCTAATGTTCTTTCCAAAGACATCTTTCAGTCTACCCGGATCTTTCTTACATATACTCGGTGCGATCTTATTTCTTAAGTTTTTGGTCTTTCTGTATATGAATTTTGGTCTAGAGGGTAGTCTCTCACCGATTAGGTCATCTTCCTTTAGGAGTGCCCAATGTTTGTTGAAGATTTTCTCAATAATATTTCTGTTTTGACTGTATTCAGTAATCATTGGAATGTCCAGAAGATCATTTCTTTCTTCTTTTGATTTTGTTTTGTATTTAGTTAAATCGGTGCGTTTCATCTTGTCTATTTCTGATATTTCTTTATCCAACAGCTCTTCGGTGTATCCTCTCTCTAGGAATTTTGATTTAATTACTTGGGATTGTTCTTCCCATTTCACATGTGTTGAGCAATTCTTTCTCATTCTCAGCAGTTGTCCTTTTGGTATGTTCTTCTTCCAAGTACTGTGATGACAACTCATCATGTGGATATAGTTGTTACTATCCAAATCTTTGAAGTATGTGGAGGTTTCTATCTTGTCGTCGTTGATCTTTATCTTTAGATCTAGGAAGTTTATCTCTGTGTTACTCCATTCATATGTTATTTTCAAATTGTTGACGTTGTTATTCATTACTTCAATAGTAAAATCCAGATCTTCCTTAGTCCCCTTCCATACCATCAGGATATCGTCGATGTAGCGAAATACCTCTCTTGTGACTTCTGGCTAAGTTATTTTTGTATGATTTATATTTTTGTATGATTTATATAATTGTTGGTTCCACTGTTTGAATTTAGCAATCTTCGTATATGTTTATATTGTCCTGATAAAACAGGTACTATTGAGATCTGCATACATACGATTTGATGAACAATTTTCTATCATCTTTTAGGGTCCCTAAACACACTATTCTAGTAACTAATCCATCAGCTTAGAAATTATCTCATTTTCTAAGTACAGATAGAAATATGTTTGTTTCCAGAACTGGAAATAACGCCACCCCCTTTATGAACACAATAGTAATAATGTTTGACTTATGTCTTTGTTTTATTGTTTTTTTGTGAGATACCCTTTGGATTGAACCAACATTTTTCTGGTTTATTGGTTTGGAGTCCCCTTTTTGGGAAAGATCGGGATCTCTGTTGCGCTGCCCCAACCGGAAGTAACCACTAGTTTGAAGCAAACCGGAAGCGCTACTATTTTGCCGCAAACCGGAAGTAAATCTCCTTAAGATAATTCCGGATACTCTGTTATCCTAACATACTCCTAAGCAATCAGTTCTCTTTCATCGATAGACATAAGGTTCACCCTAAACCCCAGACAATGTTTTTTACCGGAAAGAGCATTATGTTTTGCCGCAACCGGAAGTGACTAAGACACCTCACGATATGTAAACAATGTCACAGCTGGTCACCATCGGAAGTGATTTTAAATTATGGTTCTAGACTTTAAACTTTATATTTACTGTAGTTATCACAAATATCTGTCTTGGGGTGCTTCGAGTAGCACATTGATCCAGTTAGCTGATACTGGATTATGGCTTAGAGATCTCACAAACAGGATATGACATCATAGTCTGCCACCACCGGAAGTGATACTATGCTCCTGAAACTATAGTATCAACTTGATAACATGTTTTAAACACACTATTCCTTTTAGACACACTACACCTATCTATACAACAGATGTAATTTCTCTGAATATTTTTCTATGATTGCACGCAATTAGTAAAAAGATTGCCCATACCCATCAGACATCTGAATAGGAATATACTAGAAAAACTGCCCACACCCATGTGACAACAGAAACCGGAAGTGGGCGGAGCCTATTTTTGGCGCAAAATCCCTCAGACTACTATTGGTCAAGATACCCTTTATAAGGGTACCTAATCCCCATACAAATCAGTCTTGATAAAGGCCTAGAGTAAGGCCGAAACGCGTCGACTGATATTGGTAAGCTCCATTCCATTTAGGTTACTTATTTGAAGGTATCTGCACTATATTTGTTTTTGATATTTTAGGTGGACATCATTTCTCTGTCTGAACATTTGGTTCACTTTCGGTGGGCCCAGCATTTCCTCCATCTTCACATCTTTACCACACTACAACACTCTTGGATATCTACAACCACTATTTTTATCCCACAGGATCTGGGTGATTATAGTTTGACTTTTTTGAAATTCACTTATTTTTGAAATCACATTTTTTCACCATTATATATTTTTTTTCCACACCGTGTGTAGGATTGATTGACAATTTATTGTTTGGATTGATTTTTATATTTATATTTTTATATGTTTATATTTTTACATTTTATATACAATTTGTCTACATTGTTGTATATCACTGACTTTTCAACACCACTAATTCCACTGGACTTCACACATAGGAGGATAATATTATCCATTGCAGCTCTATCTCCATCAACATTGTACTTACCATTGTTTTTATTTAAAACTTCTGTTTTATCACATCTTTTTATATGGTTTTTATTTTTTGTAATTTTTCATGGATCCATGAATTGCATAAATGTATGTATTAAGCTTTTATATGTATAGGCATTAAATTAGTTTTTTACTGTACGTATTGCTACACTCATTACTATCCCTTTGCCTCCGGTTGGTAGGCGCTTGAGGGTCCCCGCACATTTTTTAGCTGATTTCTATTGGTGGTTACTAGGTATCACCCCCCTCAAGCCCATAGGGAACAGAGTAGGCGCTTGTCCACATCCCATTACTTCTGTAACTTTACACCTAGTAGGTCATAGCTGCCACTCCTGCAACTCATCTCTCCCATGATGGAGAGTTTAGCTAGTCTCAGACAAGAGATCTCTATAGATGTACACAATAACACTAGAGAGAATCTAGCTTTAGAAGATGAGGATACCTTAGATATCCAATCTATATTTAAAGATCTGGAAAAATTGTTGATTTCAGAAGTCAAATTTAAGGCTGAAATTTTGTTCCTTAAAAAATGTTTAGAATTGTACATTATACCTAAGGGACTCATTACCCACAAGGAGTGTCCATTCCCTCTCTCAGATTCTATCTCTGAAAAATGGAGATTGGTCTTAATCAATACATCAAGACAATTGATGAAATTGATTATTGAATATAGAGAGTCTCTCGCTTCAGAGATGGACCGTGAGATTAGGGTATATGAAGAAATTCTACTAAACCTAGAGGGTCTAGGTCAAGAATCGAAAGATATCTCTGAGAAAAAAGAGAACTTAGTCAAAAAGATAAAAAAGGTGAGAGAGGACACAATTCAGAAAAAAAACAGAAAATTACTTAGAGAAGTGGAGAATAAAAAAAGCACAGATAGAAAGGTAACAGATCAGAGAAGACCAGACACTATGAGAGAGAATGATACAATACAAACTGACACCACAGGGAACATTTCTAAATCTACACCTAGGTGTCATGATCCAGTATATAACCAAGAACATAATGCAGATTCGAACAGACAAGTACCGTATAAAAGAAAAGTTTATGATCCACATAGTGCCCCTAGAGATCATCATAGACATCAATACGACCAATACAGACCATTACCATATGATAAAAGGGGCCAGTGGACAAGAATGGATTATAATTATAATTATAATCGTACAAGACGTCCCGATGACTGGGAACATGACACTAATTCAAATGCGAGATGGAGAGATGGATATTCCCCAGAGAGGAGAAGAGGTTTCCGGCAAAATAGGAGGAACCAAGCCCAGGGATGGGGACCTATGTACTCAAACAGATGGAGAAATTATTATGACCAACCAAGAAGGGATTACTACGATCAACCAAGAAGGTACTACAATGAGGATAGTTCCTATCATGATAGACGAGGAGGCTACGAGAAACCTTATGAACACAACAGAAATAATTCCTATTCAGATGATTCAAGGAGAAGATGTGAGACTGACTACAACTATGACAATAGGGACACATACAGAACCCCTGTATGGGAAGGGGGATCGCAGAGAGCTATTGACAAACAACCTGAAGGATCCCCAATAAATATGAAGACAAATACAAGAGATGAGACAAACAACCAGCAACGCATGAGAAAGATGGAAATAAGAACAGACCATACGAAACATATTGAAGCTGGAGAAAAATCTCCTCCCCCTTTTTTAGGGGTAGATCACAATCATTACAAAGAGAGACCTCCGAGACTACGGCTGACTGTAGAATGGGAGGAACCAACATCCTCACGCACAGGAAGAAGACCCATAGAGGATGTAGAGGAGGGGCGAAAATAAATAAAATACAGAAGAAAACCAGTCCCACCTCGACTGATACAGGAAGTCAGAAGAGTGCTAATGGTATCTTCAATTTAAGCAGCCATGTACTGACAAAAGATGAGACGACTATTTTACAATTCGGGCTGTCTTTTGTCCCCACAAGGAGCCTTGATAAATTCCAAACCTTTATTAATGTAAAAGAATTTATTAGGAAGCTTACGCTTAAGAGGTTTTTTTCTAAGTCACCAATGGAGAGATCGATCTGGGCACCAAGGAAACAAACCCAATTGGGAGAGGGAGATCCCTATTTACATACTGGACTCAAACCCAAGTCAGTATTTTATCCGACCAGCAGCAAAAGAACAGCAATAGAAACCTTTGAAACCATCGTATGCAAAGAAATAAAGGATTTGAAACCAAAGCAATTGAAGATCAAGAAGCATAACCTTACGGACCAACAGATCAGAACCATCACAGATTTGGAGAAAAACCACAATATAATCATAAAGCCAGCCGACAAAGGGGGAGGCATCGTCAACCTCAATAAGAGTGACTATAGAAAAGAAAATGAAAGGATCCTAGGTGACCAGAGCACCTATAGGAGACTACCAACCAACCCAGTAGAATTGTACAAAAGAGAACTAGTGAATATGTTGAATGGAGCAAAAGAAATAGGAATTCTGAACGAGAAAGAATACAATTACATTAATATTGACTACCCTATCACTCCAGTGATGTACCATCTTCCGAAGATACACAAATCCCTTCAGAGTCCACCAGGGAGACCAATAATATCTGGGATTGGCTCCCTAAGTAGCAATCTGTCAGAATACATAGACCTCAATCTGCAGAAATACGTAAGACAGCTTCCATCGTATCTGAAGGATTCAACCCAGGTATTAAACCTACTAGAAGAATTGGTCTGGGAAGAAGGATTTATCATAGTCACGTGTGATGTCACATCCCTGTATACCAGCATTCCACATCAACAGGGAATAGAGGCAGTAGAATTCTTTCTTGCAAAAGATTCTGAAATGCCTACAGACCAGATGGATTTCATATTGGACAGCATCAGATTTATTCTGGATCACAACTACTTCTACGATAATGGAATCTACTACCAACAAGTCTGCGGCACGGCTATGGGGACCAGGTTCGCGCCAAGTTATGCAAACCTCTATATGGGGAGGTGGGAACATATCTTCTGGGAATCCTGCCCAGCGAGCGCGGACCTGGTCCTCTACCGTCGCTACATCGACGATATCCTGATGGTATGGAAGGGGACTAAGGAAGATCTGGATTTTACTATTGAAGTAATGAATAACAACGTCAACAATTTGAAAATAACATATGAATGGAGTAACACAGAGATAAACTTCCTAGATCTAAAGATAAAGATCAACGACGTCAAGATAGAAACCTCCACATACTTCAAAGATGTTGTTACGGTTGCCTCCAGGCTGGCTGGAAGTTGGACCGTAGAAAAGGATGCTCCTAGCGCTCACCAAAGGAGCAGCAGCACCGTAGTCACTCTAACTGCTGCGTAGCCACCATCAGTAATGCAGACTATATGAACCACCGCTGCTGGGCTGGTATCTCGCCGTCTGCTCTGCGCCCTGGACCAACGACTAGGCTCCAGTAGGCAAACCTCTTCCTTCTGTAGCAATCCCTGTAGCTAAGGGAGTATGAAAAACATAGCAATCCCTGTAGTGATTATAAGCTGTATCCTACAAACATGAGTCAAAGCTTCAAGTTAGAGGGTCAACATAGGTCTGATGTGCTGGAGCACACAGCCTGATTTTATTGAGGTTACATGCAAACAGGACACTCTCAGGGGGAGGCATAAAATCCCCCATCACACATTTGATATTAGATAGAGAGACACTCCCTTTGACAGGCCACAACATTTACTTCAGCAGATAACATTACACACAATAAAACAATGCAGTCCACCTTATCAATACTAGTCTGATTAGACAATGGGAAAGTTGATCACTAAACCTAATTAGAGCTAATCCCAGCAGACTTGTATGTAGAATAGGTTTCTTGAAGCTGAACAAAATTTAACTCTTAATGGCACACAATGAAACTGAACCAAGTGGGAGAAAGCCAGGGACAAGTCATTTCACAGGTCTGGGGACATAGTCTTAAAGGGGGCATTGTTCACCAGAGTCACAATATGTCCCCAGACGTTTCCCAAAGGGCCACACACACCCAACAAAAGTCAATATACTCTCAGGGGCACAATCTTCCAGGGGCCATAGTCATGAGGAAGGAGGCTGGCAAATAGGCTTCTCCAAAATCCAGGGAAGCAGGGCAACCTTCCATTTAAAGGGCCAGTCACAAATAGCAGTTTGTAACATATCTCCCCTTTTGGAGGGAGACTAACAAGGCACCTGACCTTCTGTCGGTCAGTGCCTAAGTTAGTCTCGCAACCCACCCACAAATAAACACTAGCAGCAAAGCAGCCCCCCCACAACAAGTAGCACTGGCCTGTAGGTTCCAGGTTATAGGATGAAAGTGTAGCATCCTCTGCCTTCCTGGTGCAGCTGGGCAAATAGCTGATGGTACTTGGGGGGCAGAGGCCAGCGGCACTCTGCCCTGGTGCCAGCGCTTCTGCTGGGGTGAGGGGTTTGCAGGCCAGTCCTGTAACAAGGGGGTCTGTAGGGCAGAGGCCAGCAGCGCTCTGTCCTGATGCCAGCTCTTCTGCTGGGGGAATTGGGGCATAGTCCTGCCCGGTGGCAAAGGGAACGTGGGGGTCAGTGGGGGTTAACATCTCCACTGTTAACCCTGGGCCCAAGTTAGGAGTTAGCTGGGGAGGGGGAGATTGGCTTACCTCCTCCTCCTGATACTCCGGCGGCCGTTGGGAAGGGAGGTCGATGCTCTCCTCTTCCTGTGGAACATGCTGCGGCTGGGGAGAGAGACCGGTTGTCTCCTCTCCCTGGAAGGCACACTCTGGCTGGGGAGGGAGGTCGATGCTCTCCCCTCCCTGTAGCTGGGTCTGTCGCTGGGGATCTGGGCCGCCTGCCCAGCATCCCTGTAGGGCCGGTAGAGAGACTGCGGTCCCATCTCCACCTGCCTGCTGTGGGTCCTCCCAGGACCAGTCTATGAGGCCTGCTGCCTCTGGTATCTCTGGTTGGGGTTGGGGAAGGAGACCGGTTGTCTCTTCCCTCTGCACAGTATACTGCCGCTGGGGAGGGAGGTCGCTGCTCTCCTCTCCCTGTGGAACATGCTGCGGCTGGGGAGAGAGACCAGGTGTCCATACCCTCAAGCTCCACAGTTGGCGCTCAAAGGCTCGTGCCACTTTGTTCTCCGTATCCAATTCCCGGATGATGCGACTGACTACCTCCTGCGCAGGGTCTGGACCATATCGGACTAGCCGCCTCTTTACCTCTGGAACGAAATCCGCACCCTCATAGCGACGGATCCGGTTGAGGTGCTCTTCACATGGTTCTGACCAGTATCTTGTCAGCTCCATGCTGCTGTAGGTAGGGACGCTGCGCAGTGGCTAGCGTTGCCCTCAATAACTTTCCTACGATACCAGTGCTGTTGTGGTGCTGCTCCTTGCGCTAGGACGCCAATCCCACTGCTGCCGCCAAATGTTACGGTTGCCTCCAGGCTGGCTGGAAGTTGGACCGTAGAAAAGGATGCTCCTAGCGCTCACCAAAGGAGCAGCAGCACCGTAGTCACTCTAACTGCTGCGTAGCCACCATCAGTAATGCAGACTATATGAACCACCGCTGCTGGGCTGGTATCTCGCCGTCTGCTCTGCGCCCTGGACCAACGACTAGGCTCCAGTAGGCAAACCTCTTCCTTCTGTAGCAATCCCTGTAGCTAAGGGAGTATGAAAAACATAGCAATCCCTGTAGTGATTATAAGCTGTATCCTACAAACATGAGTCAAAGCTTCAAGTTAGAGGGTCAACATAGGTCTGATGTGCTGGAGCACACAGCCTGATTTTATTGAGGTTACATGCAAACAGGACACTCTCAGGGGGAGGCATAAAATCCCCCATCACACATTTGATATTAGATAGAGAGACACTCCCTTTGACAGGCCACAACATTTACTTCAGCAGATAACATTACACACAATAAAACAATGCAGTCCACCTTATCAATACTAGTCTGATTAGACAATGGGAAAGTTGATCACTAAACCTAATTAGAGCTAATCCCAGCAGACTTGTATGTAGAATAGGTTTCTTGAAGCTGAACAAAATTTAACTCTTAATGGCACACAATGAAACTGAACCAAGTGGGAGAAAGCCAGGGACAAGTCATTTCACAGGTCTGGGGACATAGTCTTAAAGGGGGCATTGTTCACCAGAGTCACAATATGTCCCCAGACGTTTCCCAAAGGGCCACACACACCCAACAAAAGTCAATATACTCTCAGGGGCACAATCTTCCAGGGGCCATAGTCATGAGGAAGGAGGCTGGCAAATAGGCTTCTCCAAAATCCAGGGAAGCAGGGCAACCTTCCATTTAAAGGGCCAGTCACAAATAGCAGTTTGTAACAGATGTGGATAGTAACAACTATATCCACATGATGAGTTGTCATCACAGTACTTGGAAGAAGAACATACCAAAAGGACAACTGCTGAGAATGAGAAAGAATTGCTCGACACATGTGAAATGGGAAGAACAATCCCAAGTAATTAAATCAAAATTCCTAGAGAGAGGATACACCGAAGAGCTGTTTGATAAAGAAATATCAGAAATAGACAAGATGAAACGCACCGATTTAACTAAATACAAAACAAAATCAAAAGAAGAAAGAAATGATCTTCTGGACATTCCAATGATTACTGAATACAGTCAAAACAGAAATATTATTGAGAAAATCTTCAACAAACATTGGGCACTCCTAAAGGAAGATGACCTAATCGGTGAGAGACTACCCTCTAGACCAAAATTCATATACAGAAAGACCAAAAACTTAAGAAATAAGATCGCACCGAGTATATGTAAGAAAGATCCGGGTAGACTGAAAGATGTCTTTGGAAAGAACATTAGAGGATTCTTCCCTTGTCCGTCCTGTGAGGCATGCAAATGTGGAATAAAATCGACAACATTCAAATAGTGATGTCGCGAACCTAAAATTTTCGGTTCGCAAACGGTGGACTCGAACTTCCGGTATTGTTCCCGAACGCACGAACCGCGCGAACCGCCATTGAATTCAATAGGCAGGCGAACTTTAAAACCTACAAGGACTCTTTCTGGCCACAATAGTGATGGAAAAGTTGTTTCAAGGGTACTAACACCTGGACTGTCGCATGCTGGAGGGGGATCCCTGGCAAAACTCCCATGGAAAATTACATAGTTTATGCAGAGTCTGCTTTTAAGCCATAATGGGTCTAAATCAACTAACATTCCCAAAGTGGCTGTCTCAAAACATCCCGGACAGAAGATAGATTGATAGATAGGATAGATAGATATACATAGATTGATAGTTAGATAGAATCGATAGAAGAGAAATAGATAGATTTGTTAGATATATAATTACCCTAATAAATTCTAATAATTAAACATGCGTTCTTGGACCCAACTAGCTTGTGTTAATTAGTACTTTTCTTAGCACTTTAATCCCTGTCCCCCCCCCCCCTATCGGGGGTGTTCTATATGGCCTGCCAGATTACCCTGAAAAATGATAATAATAAGACATGCGGTCTGCTACCTATTTTAACTAGGTTGTTTTGCAATACTGGATTGGTGTAAATAGTTGGCAAGACGGCCTGGCACAAAAGGATGGCAGGCAGGAGGTAGATGCAATTCAAGGACACTAGGAGACTGATTACTGACAGTCTAAACAGTGATGATTGACAATTTTTGCAATACTGTTAACAGAAATATGATTGCTGACAACAATTGGCTAGGTGGGCCTGGCTCACAGCAGGCTGCAAGGCAGGAGGAAAGTGCTATTCAATGGCACCAGCAAACTGAGAATTCAAATCACAGCAACTATTACCAAAAATTTTAATTTTTAATTATTAGAATACTGTCACAACAAATATGATTGGTGTAAATATTTTTTAAGTAGGCCTGGCACACAGGCTTGGAAGGCTGTAGAAAAGTGCAATTCAAAGGCACGAGCAAACTGAGGATTAAGATCAACACTAAAAAAATGTTTTAGTTAAATTAATAACTATACTGTCTGACTGTGACAACAATTATGATTGGTGTAAATAGTTGGCTAGACGGCCTGGCACAAAAGGCTGGCAGTGGCAGGCAGGAGGTAAATGAAATTCAATGGCACTAGGAGACTGAATATTTGCAGTCCAAAAAATTATGATTTTTTTTTTTTATTACTTTTACAAGAATTGTGATTGGTGCCACTAATTGGCTACTTGGGCCTGGCAGACAGGCTGGCAGATATGAGTCGTGGATGGTAGGTAGGGCAGCAATTTAACACAGTATGCTGTGTAAGTGACAAAAACACAGGACTGATAGAAAATTAAGTTAAATTACACTAGCAAAATATTTTAAAATTTTAGATTTTAATATTAAAATTATGTTAAGAAGTGCAATGCACATATGACTCTATGAGTGGTCGCACTGGCTGGCTGCTACGTAGGGCAGCAATTATAACAACAGTATGCTGTGTAAGTCAGATAGACAGTTAGACACAGGCCTGATAGAAAATACAATTAGATTACACTAGCATAATGATTTAAAGACTTTTTTTTGGAAATTTTAAGAAAAAGGTTAAGCACATACATATGAGTCGTGGCTGATAGCCTTGGAAGGGCAGCTATTAAAAACAGTAGGCTCTGTATGTCGGATACACACACGCCTGATAGAAAATACTATTAGATTACACTAGAAAAATGATTGAAATAATTTTTTTGGGGGGGGAATTAAAAAAAGGTTAAACACATATGAGTCGTGGCTCATAGACTAGGGAGGGCAGCAAGTAAACACAGTAGGCTCTCTATGTCAGCAAAACACACAGGCCGGATAGAAAATTATATTAGATTACACTAGCAAACAAATTTAAACTTTTTTTTTTTTTTATATTAAAATTAAGGTGAAGGAGAATAGATATGAGTGCTGGGTGGCTGCCTGGCACAGACCAATTAACCAAAAGACTGAAAAAAAAGAGGTATATTAATGCTGAGTGAGCCTGACAGACACAGGCATGATAGTAAATGTAATTAGATTACACTAGCAAAATATTTTTTATTTTTTAATTTAAAATAATGTTATAAACGGATATTAACACTGGTGGCTGCTGGCTGGCACAGAGCAATGAACCAGAGTATATGCTGTGTGACACTGGCCTGATAGAAAATGAAAAAAAATTACACTAGAAAAATAATTATATTTTTGGGTTAGTTAAATTTAAACTAATGTTGTTAGGGAGATATCAGTGGTGGCAGTAGTCACAGCATATGCTGTGAGCATTAAACACACAGCTGAAAGCCAGGCAAATGCTAATAAAAAAAAAACGAAAAAAAAAAAAACGGCACGAAATATAGCCCTAAAAAAGGGCTTTTTGGGGTGCTGTGCTTGCAGCAGAGATGAGTGGAGTCCTTCTGGACTGTAAATACACTAGCCTAGCTATGTTTTTCCTATTAATGTCAGGAGCAAAAACAAAACACGTCCTCTCATTAAAAAAGCAAGGTCGTTATGAGTCTAAAATGGCGGATTCCGAGTAGCTGGGAGTGTCTGTGAGGGAGTGTCTGATGTTGATTGGCTCTAATGTGTCAGGCGGTTGTGACATAAAGGGTCAAAGTTTCCACAATGATGACACATAGGGGCGGATCGAACATCGCCATGTGTTCGCCCACAAACGCGAACAAGCTATGTTCGCTGTGAACCGTTCGCGGGCGAACAGTTCGGGACATCACTACATTCAAATGCCATAATACAGGGGTAACTCATAAGATTCACGACATGATACGTTGTCAAGACAAAGGGATTGTATATATGTTACAATGCCCGTGTGGCCTACAGTATGTGGGCCAAACAACGAGACCCCTTGGGACAGAATACGTGAGCATCTGTTGTTAATTGAAAAATGCAATATGGAAACATCTCTCTATAAACATTTCATATTGAAACATAATGGGAACATCAGAGATTTAACCTTTATGGGTATCCAAAAGGTCAATAAAGGATGGAGAGGAGGTAACTTTGAGAAGAAATTATTAATCACAGAATCCAAATGGATTTTCACTCTGGACTGTCTCCATCCTAAGGGACTTAATAACAAAGATGACTTCTCCCACCTTTTTAAGATGACATAATTCCTGCCATATTTGTATATCTAAAATATCTGTATACTAGGTCTATCATGGATCCGTGACCAGTTTTGGCCATCCACCAACAGATACTTGTTATAGACACTCGTTATAGACACCAATTTCATGTTTATACCAATGGTCTACATGCAAACTAACACCATAGTTTTAAAGCCACTGTTTTAAAACCACAGTTCAAAGGCTAAACATGTTATGGGGTATGCTCTCATACCTATCAAGTCTCCTTCTCTCTGAGCCACGTTAAGTGGTCTGGTCTTCTGGTAATATGGTCATCCTCTCTCTAAAACAAAAGGTAGCATAACTTCTTCAACTTAGTTAATCTTTGGCACCATCACCATCACCAATATATATATAGACCCAGTCTTTCTCCCCTAAGAAGAAACTAATCCCCTTTCTAAACAATAAGGTTAGCTTACCATAAATATATATGGATCCATAGTTTGAACTTTACTATAACATAGGCTTGGACCCACATAGACATTTATGTGAGTACCTTTATAATAGCCCTTCTATATTAGTCCTTCCCAATACCACAACAACATCTTCTTGGAGATTCCACCTAAATACAAAAAATACAAAAAATGATATCCACTGTTCTACGCCTCCCCTAACACATACTCCATCGCCTCGATCTATTAACCATCAATAGAGTTGGCGATTTATGGCATGATGTCACAAGCCATATACGAAGCTAGGTACTGGCAGAATTTGCTCATAGTCATATAGTTCAAATTTAGGTATGACACCAAATTAAATGTCATAAAAAATTTCATTGCTGCTACTATTATCTGTAATTATTACTGTAACCATCAGCTACCCGAAAAGGTAATCAGCAGTGTCAGATTTGACATATCACTGGAAGTGACGTCATAGCCTAGGCTATATCAGCCCATATTTACACCATATGTGATATAGAATCGAAATACCTCTCTTGTGACTTCTGGCTAAGTTATTTTTGTATGAATTATATTTTTGTATGATTTATATAATTGTTGGTTTCACTGTTTGAATTTAGCAATCTTCGTATATGTTTATATTGTCCTGATAAAACAGGTACTATTGAGATCTGCATACATACGATTTGATGAACAATTTTTTATCATCTTTTAGGGTCCCTAAACACACTATTCTAGTAACTAATCCATCAGCTTAGAAATTATCTCATTTCTAAGTACAGATAGAAATATGTTTGTTTCCAGAACTGGAAATAACGCCACCCCCTTTATGAACACAATAGTAATAATGTTTGACTTATGTTTTTTTGTGAGATACCCTTTGGATTGAACCAACATTTTTCTGGTTTATTGGTTTGGAGTCCCCTTTTTGGGAAAGATCGGGATCTCTGTTGCGCTGCCCCAACCGGAAGTAACCACTAGTTCGAAGCAAACCGGAAGCGCTACTATTTTGCCGCAAACCGGAAGTAAATCTCCTTAAGATAATTCTGGATACGCTGTTATCCTAACATACTCCTAAGCAATCAGTTCTCTTTCATCGATAGACATAAGGTTCACCCTAAACCCCAGACAATGTTTTTACCGG